>NC_089584.1:139266598-139413644 GCF_019320115.1 Miscanthus floridulus | reverse complement strand
TGCGCCGTATGCTCGCGTACGGATTCGATGCGTGTTCCTGTAGTGTTCGCGCATGGATCTGATGAACATGTGTGTGGGATTGCAGGGTGCCAAGGCGTACAAGAACCTGCGGTTCCTGCTGCAGAAGGTGCTCAAGCAGAGCGACGTCGGGAGCCTCGGCCGCATCGTGCTCCCCAAAGTGAGACAGACGACGCCCTTCATGATCATCGTATATCTAGCCCCCCACTTGCACATATAAATCTAGTTCGTGCATGCCTGCTGCATCCGCTTGGACACTTCTGTTCTTGAACTAAAATCGGCCATGCATAGATCATAGATCTATATATACATCAAAGCTTGCAAACTGCTTGCATTTGAATCTGTTCTTCAAATCGTCTTGCCTTCTTAAATCAAATTGGCCAAGGTTTGGTATCTCTCCTAAAAATCGTCTTGTCTTCTTTGGACGATTCAGAAGGAAGCGGAGGTTCACCTGCCAGAGCTCAAGTCGAGGGATGGCATCTCCATCCCCATGGAGGACATTGGAACATCGCGCGTATGGAACATGCGGTACAGGTGAGTGTCATTAGGCTAGGGATTATTTGGATAGCCGAGCATTGATAAATCCATTTGTTGGTTGTTTCCCTCGAATCTGTTTCCTTTGTTTGATTGATTGAAAACTGCGTGTTCCCTACTGGGCCAGAAATAGTAAATGGCATGAGTACGGCATCACTGTGGCATGGTCCCTTTCTTTCCCAATTGGGCAAGTGGGTCATATGAATATACCGATGAGAATACCAGGAGCAAATAGTGGCATGCACTCGTCTATACACGGAATTCTGCACGCAATAAACATGTCTCTTCTCCAACTTGCTAATCTCTGTTGTTTCAGTACTAAAATATGCTCAGTACCATCAGGTGATATTTGTTCTGAAAATGGCCTCTTCCTCCAGCTTGCTAATAACTACTTGTGGTAGCTTCCCTCAAAAAAAAAAAAAAAAAACCTTGCTATAGCTCGAGTTATTTCAAGGCAGTTGTTACTTCCTTTAGGTGGCCGTCCTTAAGCTGCGAGTTTTGTTGGCAGCCGGTTGCAAATCTTTAGCAGCAGCCGTAGTTGTGTTTGTTCTATTTCCCTCCTTCCTCCCTTTTCTTCTTCTTTCTTGTTTCGTGCTTTTCTTGTCTTTGTGTGTCTCGTTTTTTCTGATTTGGTTTTTCCCCTACTAATAAATGTGGTGTTTGGTTCATCCTTGTGTAACGTAACCGCAAATGAAATCAGCTCACGTGGGTTTAGTCGGTGGGATCGTTTATTGCTGACTTTGATTAGTTCGGTGTCGTAACGCGGTAGCACAGTGTAACTGTAATATAGAGAGACGGCGGCAGCGCAATAAGGGTCGGAGACGAGCGGTATCACCGATGAATAGGACAATATCTGATTACGTGGTATTGCATAACGGACAAAATTGAACCGCTATCCAGTCCCCCAAATAAACAGATTGCGTTACATTTTATCGAACCAAACGCCATCAAAGTTCTTCAGCAATTCTCTTACCGAGTTTCGAAAAAAAAACCCTGTTCCAATACGGGAAGTTCTATGCAAAATAGGTAACTTTGTTTTTTTATATTTGTATATGATCTGGTGATATTTTGTTCTGAAAGTGCAAATTAAATTTATTATTTATATGGTATAGTATCGACGTTGCCAGTGCAGTGTCAGTGCCTCATCAGCTCCTTATTGCATGCACGTAGGTTTTGGCCTAACAACAAGAGCAGAATGTATCTGTTAGAGAACACAGGTGAGAGGATCTTACGTTATGATTTCTATCCATCCGATCTTGACATATTTTCTTTGTCATGGTCTGATCTAAACATTTTTCTGTTTTTCTCAACATGCAGGAGAATTTGTTCGTTCCAATGAGCTTCAGGAGGGGGATTTCATAGTGATCTACTCCGATGTCAAGTCGGGCAAATATGTAATGTCCTCTTCCTGTCTATTTCCTTGCTATATATGTTCGTTTTAGATCCATATACATATGCCTGTAAATTATGCATTGGTCAAGTGTCTTGGTCGATGTCCTTGAAAGCTGTACGGCAATTCAACACAATTGTTTTGCATGCCACTGTTTGTATGTAGATGTCAATCTCAAGTGTACAGTGGCATCTCTGATCTTCTTGTGCACTTGGGTTTCAGCAGCAGCAACTCATAACCCCTGAAACCGTTTCTGTTGTATCCACAGCTGATACGGGGCGTGAAGGTAAGGCTGCCGGCGCAAGAGCAACGCAGTGGTTCCAGCGCGGCGGGCAAAGCACAAGCTGATGTGTCCAGCAGGTCCAGAGAAAGCCAGTGTTCCTGAAGATGCTCCTGGCGTCGATGGGGTCAGTGGCGCATGCAAGGAGAGATCTCCGTGCGGCGGGCTCGGCAGCAGGGAACCGCCGCCATGAGCCAGATGGCCGTGAGCATCTGAAAGAACAACAGCCTTCTCTCTCGCTCACTCTGCCATTGATCCATCTCAAAGTTATTAGCTAGCTAGCTCGAAACAGCTGACCTGATGATGATGGTCACCCCCGTCGTGTGTTAATTAAGCATGTAGTGTGCTAGGTGATGATATTAAATCGAGTAGTAGACCCGCACCTGCTGTGTGACGCTGAATTGTGTGCATGGTTTGGTTTGTTGGACCTGTGTCGTGGCGTCGTTAATTAGCTAGTCATGTATAGTACATGCATGGACATACCTGATCTCAGTCATTGGTGTCGTCGTCGTGCCATTCGGCTAACAAGAAGACAGCAGCAAATTAAAAGCTAGAACCTGCATGCCTTAATCCTCCTCTAATTTTGTGTATATGCTGGTACGGTAATTACCTGGATGCATGCATGATGATATTTGGGTTTGCAAGCATGCATGGCTTTCTAAATTTGTTATTTTTAACAAAGCAAAGCATGGTTGTTGCCAAATTCTTATTTGACACGCGTGCGCCTTAACTGTGCCAACGCACCACGCCTTCCTCGTGAAGCCCCTTGGTCAGGAAGGGCGTCGAGCGGGCGGGGCGAGTGGGAGGTGGGCATTACGGGTGACGGTTGGCGGTAGGGGTAGACCGGTGTACGGTTAGGTTTTGAGCTTTGGGGAAATCTCTAGAGCGGGTGACGGCGGGGTAGACGTGCCTAGGGTTAGGTTTTAGAGAAATCTCCAATATCCTCCGAACCTAAAGGGATGTCTGGGGCGGTTTGAGGGCGGTGAGGCGTGCCGACGGCGCCGTCGGCCGAGTGGTGGAGGATGTGGGCTGGGTTGGTGTTGGGGGCGACTGAGCACAATGTTAGTGAAGGGCAAGGTTGAGTCAGAGCGAGGACAGTGAGGTTGTTGGCGTTCTCGCCGGAAGAAGAGGAGGAGGAGGCTTGGGGGGGGGGGGGAGAAGACGAGTAGAGGAGAAAGAAAGACGTGAGGACGAAGACAAAACCCATAGAAGACGAACGTTGTTACCTGAATAGATGCGCGCGCGTCAATGAAGGGGTGTTCTGGGTATTCCGCAGGTGCTGATGAATCGAAATACAGTTGTACGAGTAATGATAAGCGAGATTAAACACAAACGACAAACATGCTGCATGTGTATAGATATTGTCATGGTAGTGGTTCTTCTTTTCTGAAAATTTTTATATATAATAAACAGAAAAGGAAGGCCATACCACAGTACACATGCTGCATGCATCTGCATCACGCACAACACCTAACCTGCTGGTTGATTCCTGATGCACCCCTAGCAGATTCCTCATCTGGACAGGACAATGGACGACGCCACGACGGGGCATGGCCGAGACTTTGTTCGCCCGCGCGCACGCTTTCGCGACGACGCCGTTGCGGCGATGGATCGGGCCCGACGGATGGAGTGGGTCCATACCATACCCGTGACAGCACCAGCAGCAGCCGCGCGCGCCAGGCTGTCCGTTCGTCGCCATGTGCGGCGCGGGCGCTTGCGTGGAAACTTGACGTGATGGCGCGCTCGGTTTCGCCGGGGGACGATAATGTTAAACTAGTACAAATGCCGCTGCCGCACCAGCAGACCCTGTGCCGATGGTCGACGGTCGACGGAGCTCTCTCCGGCCGCCATGTGCCACCGCGCGCGCTCCATCAGATAGCTAGTACCTCAGACTTAGGATTACGACGGCTGATAGCCTGGGATCGATGATAGCAGCAGACTGATGGGACGAATTTTTTATTTATTCATTCGTGGTGGGCGTGTGTTTGTTCGCCGTGTTTTAGAGCAAGCCAATAATTCAACCGGTTTGCTGGCTGTAAGGTTCCTTGTAGCCTTCTCTTAGCCTATTTATATAGTAGTTGGCTCTTTACAGTTAATACATGGCCCACTTGTCTCTCTCACAAACTTTCTTGGTTCTTGTGTCCAAGCCGGCTGTAAGCTTACAGCCCGCTTCTTCTCTCTCTCCTCCCCTCTCTCCTCCACCTCAGCATTTAGTCGGCTTACAGCCTGCTATTATATTTGCTCTTAGGCCTAGTTTAGTTTCACCTCAAATTCCTAAAAAGTGCTACAGTATCTGTTACATCGAATGTTTACGGCCTGTACATGGAGCATTAAATGTAGACGAAAAAAAACTAATTGCACAGTTTGGTGGGAAATTACGAGACGAACGTTTTAAGTCTAATTAGTCCATGATTAAACACTAATTACCAAATAAAAACGAAAGTACTATAGTAATCCCAAATTCCAACTTCCTACAACTAAACCAGGCCTTAATTTCTTCCATGATGGCTTGTGTTGTGACCATCGGTTCTCCGGACATCGATGGTTCTCCGGACATCGGACGTACAATAAATGTGATGGGTCGAGAGTATACGTGGTCCGTGTGTTCCGTTTGTTGTTTGAGAAAAATGTGATGGGTCGAGAGTATACGTGGTCCGTGTGTTCCGTTTGTTGTTTGAGAAAAAAGTGTTAAATAACAAGAGAGAGAAAAAAGGCAACTTGCTAGGACTCCTATCCTACTACTGGAAGAGTATAGCAAGGTCCTGTAGTATATATTAGAAAGCAGAGAGAACGATGCAAATGATTCTCTACTGTATTTTCAATGAACTATATATATATATATATATATATATATATATATATATATATATATATATATATATATATATATAAAATAGAGAATCATTTGCATCGTTCTCCTATCCTACTACTGGAAGAGTATAGCAAGGTCCTGTAGTATATGTTAGAAAGCAGAGAGAACGATGCAAATGATTCTCTATTGTATTTTCAATGAAATATATATATATATATATATATATATAGGGAGAGGCTATTCAGTAGCCGGCTACAAAATAAGTTATTTTGTAGCCACCTCCATTTACTATAATTCTATATACTAATTTATCATAATGTCAATACATATTTACGATAGTTGGGTTACTATAACACATGGGGATATTTACCATAACGTTATATTAAACCACATAGTAAGGAGTTACTATAATCTCGTAAATTAACATAGTAATTATCATAACTCAAAGTGGCTACAGAATAAGTTATTCTGTAGCCAGCTACAGGATAGTAGTTCTATATATATATATATATATATATATATATATATATATATATATATATATATATATATATATGGCCCATGTAAGCAGTTACAAGTGTGAAAAAGAGAGAGGAGTGAAAAGACACTTCCTGGATTAATTCTTAATTGAGCACTAAATAATAATTCTCAACACCCCCTTGATCAATTAGCTCCTTGTAGTCTTTACTATTCATCTATTATGCATCTTTATGAATCTTTGAAAAATCCTGTGGGAAAAACCATAGTAATACCGGTATATCAAGCAAAACTCCTTAAAACCCAGTGGAAAAAATAAGGAGAAACACCATGATATACAATCACCAATGTTATTAGACCGTTTGAGATAAACCCAAAGCCTTTGTCTAAAAACACCTTGACCATAGGGTCAATATGCTTCAAATATCATCTTCCAAAAAAACCCGGTGGAGAAAAATAGATAATATAGCATATACCTTTGTGTTGACATTGCCTCATCAAAAAATTTATATGAGAAACCTCAAAAGGGAAAACTCACATAAAGAAAAGAGTACAATGCATCTCATGTCCCAATATCATCCAAAAAAACCTGTGGAAAAAATGGATGATATGACATAACCTTATGTTGATATTGCCTTATTAAAAACTTTATATGAGAAACCCAAAGGAAAAAACTCATACAAAGAAAAAAGTGCAATATGATATTTACAACAAGTTATTAATCAGAGAGACTCTCTCCCTGATACTAGCAAACCTCGAAGTAAATTCATACCAACACACTTAACACATGAGAAATGTGGAGTATGGTAGATTCTGTGAATATCTCTGTAATATTATCACGAGACTTAGTTTGCAAATGTTCTTATGCCCATATTACCTATGGAATAGAACCATCTTAGTGTAAAATATTACATTAAGTATAACTTATCTCCATCTACACAACACAAGTTGCATTACCTTTATAGATAATGACCATTGATTCATAGAATCAACACCACATAACTTCAGTATGTGATATATCATTCTATCATGCTATACATATTCATGTGAAGCCTTGTACAATACAATATCAGAATGATTAATGAAATTGACCATTAAATGTCTATTTAAAGACTATCATAAAATGGTCTTTCCATAATCATGTAAAGCCTATTTCAATGATCTAGAATTTGGGGATCTTATAGGTAACCATAATCATTATACCCACATAATCGGATCATGGATTACACCAAGACCACATGTGCTATTTGAGATATCAAAAAGATATTCTTAACTTCAATCCCCCAACATTTGGTAGGAATAGCGCTACTACTATAGATAGCAAATGATTGCAAAAAATAATATCTGACCGGGAACTTTTGCAAGATTTATTAGCGCATAAATACCACAAAGATAATGGACCACATGTCCCAATATCTTATCTCAGTCACTATGGCATAAAACAATCTTCCTCTATCATGAAGTAGAACAACCATAGGATATCTTCATATTGAATCACTCAATATGATCTGGATATAGATAGCTTTTGTACAAAACCCTGAGAGAAGATGCTTAGATCTTAAACACAAAAATGAAGTTTTGGTTTAGTCTGTACCTTCCATCTCAAACTCCATCTTTAGATTACAACGTGCTATTAACATGTGTTCATCACTAATGATGTCAAGATTATTGACTATCATATAACACTATGAAATCCAATTAAGGACTTCAAAATGAACACCACGTGTAATCAATCTTGTATCCCTTCAGTTTAGGGAATACGCACAAAGTTGATTGTACTAAATTCGACTTAACTGCTTTAAGCCATATATTGACTTAAGCAATACGCAATATGGGTTGCGATTTTATGTATGAGGGTTAGGTATGTGAACTTGTTTATGGAAGCTTCACAAATACACCAAATCAAGTGATCATATATATGTGATCACTACATCTATCAATTATCAACTGCAATGATAGGTGCTTTTGTACTGCCAATCAAAAGATAGTATCAGAAATTTATAACACTTATTATGGAGAATAATTTACATTGAAAATCAATGCCTGGGCTTTGCGTAAACCCCTTGTGCTACTAGTCTTGCTTTGATCTCACCACCACATTGTTCTCGTTCCATTCTAGGATGAAAACACTTTTGTACCCACAGTAAAGGTACCATGAGGTGTTGGCATCACAGCCCAAAACAACTCTTTTCTGGTGAGCAAGACTATATTTACATGTACTACATCACTCAACAAGTTCTAATAAGAGTCAGTAAAGCACTCTGCCATGGTCTTATTGACTGGATGACTTGGAATGTTGTATATGGTTTATTTAGAGAAGTATGTGTCGACACATGTAGCATTTCTATGATATAATTCTCCGGTTATCAAAACTCAAAATACCCTGAATGACTCATCATGACTTCCCGAAATGAGAGTTAGGGCTTTCCAATATTCCAGCATCAGTATTTAGGTGCACCTCTGAGCTAGATTTGTGGATGACATCCATCCACTGGGTAATAATTAATATTTACCCATAAGGTGTCGCCAAACATAGGTTGACCTGCATTTACTATCTTAGAAGGAAAACCTTCTATTGCTAGCATGAATAATCCTGCTTTATGGCTGTACTTCTCCTCCCTTATTTACAATTGGGAGTTTGTAAGGTCGAGATGGCGGACTAGAGGGGGATGAATAGTTATTTCTAAATTTAATCGTATCGACTAACTGAAACAAATACGGAATTAAAACAATCGGTCTAGCCAAGACTACACCCCTCTGTCGATGTTCTCAAGCACCTTGCAAAGATCCTAATTAAGCAACTAAGGTGTTGGGCTAGCTAGAGCTCGCCTAACCAATTCTAGAAGCAAGGTCACACAAACCTATGCCATTAGTATTTTACACACCGAAGAGCTCCTACACAATTCTAGTAAGCAAAAGCACAAAGCTCCTAAGCTCATTAGCAATGCTCAATAACAAGGCAACCAATGTCAAATTAGAGAGCGCAAATACTTAGCTACACAAACAAAGCAATATGACTAACAAGGTTACACAAACCAAAATAGCCACACAAGAGAGATACTTCTATGCTACACAAGCAAGAAGATAATTAGTGAGCTACACAAGCTAACTAATTACAAGAGCAACTACACAAGCATAATGTATATGAAAGTAATTACAAGCTTGTGTAAGGGGATTGCAAATCAATGGGAAGAACAATGTTGACACGGTGATTTTTCTCCCAAGGTTCATGTGCTTGCCAACACGCTACGTCCCCGTTGTATCGACCTCTCACTTAGTGGTTCGGCGGCTAATTAGCATCACCCGCCAAGCCCACACGTTGGGCACTGCAAGAACCTACCCCAAAGGTGAGGGTAGCTCAATGAAACGCTCAACTAGAGTTGCTCTTTATGGCCCCTACGGGGCGAGCACAATGCCCCTCACAAAGCTCTTTTCTAGAGCACCGCACAAGCTTCTTGCGGGCTTCAACGGAGACCACCACCAAGCTATCTAGGAGGTGGCAACCTCCAAGAGTAACAAGCACTACCGGCTTGTAACTCGATCACCTAGTGCCACTCGATGTAACCTCATGATGTAATCGCACTAGAATCGCTCACTCACTCGATCGGATGAACACTATCAAGCTCAAGTGAGTTGGAGGGCTCCCAAGCACTACCACACAAGCCACCAAGACTCTGGTGTGCTCAACCCTACTCAGCTCTCAGCCAAAGGCTGACCAACACTTTTATTTATAGCCCCATGGGCTAAAATAGCTGTTACCCCTTCACTGGGTGTTTTTGGGACGACCGGATGCACCCAGTCTAGCGTTCAGTCAACGAATGCACGCCACGCATCACCTCTGTTAAACCTCAGTCGCTTGATCTCAACGGTCGGCTGCCACATGCCAATAGTCAAGTGATGACCGGACACAGCACAGTGCCAAGACCGGACGTACCTCTGCCAAGTCCGGTCATTTCCAGAGAGGTCCCAAGAGAGCCAAACGACGACTGGACGTGTCAGTTCGATCACAACTGGATGCAGGAGGGGCAATGTCTGGTTGAGTCTAGAGAGCTCCTAGAGCTGCTCAACTAAAAGGTCCTAATGGCTAGAGGGGGGGTGAATAGCCTAATAAAAATTTCTACAACAACACTTAACAAAATGGTTAGACAATTATGAGGCGAAGCAAGTGTTGCGCTGGCCTACTCAAAATGCAAGCCACCTATCACAATTCTAGTTTAGATAGTATCTATTCACACAATAGCTATGATACTACTCTATATTAGTGTGCTCTCAAAGGCTAACTAAAGAGCCACACCAACCAACCAAGTAAGCTCTCACAACTAGCTACACTAAATAGCTTGTCAACTAGTTTGCGGTAACATAAAGAGAGTGGTCAAGAAGGTTATACCGCCGTGTAGATAAAGGAACCAATCAATCACAAGGATGAATAACAATAAAGACCAATTACCTTAGAATCAATGATAAACACAATGATTTTTACCGAGGTTCACTTGCTTACCGGCAAGCTAGTCCTCGTTGTGGCGATTCACTCACTTGGAGGTTCACGCGCTAATTGGCTTCACATGTCAAACCCTCAATAGAGTGCCACACAACCAACACAAGATAAGGATCACACAAGCCACGAGCAATCCACTAGAGTACCTTTTGTCTCTCCACCGGGGAAAGGTCAAGAACCCCTCACAATCACCACGATCGGAGCCGGAGACAATCACCACTCTCCGCTCAACGATCCTTGCTGCTCCAAGCCGTCTAGGTGGCGGCAACCACCAAGAGTAATAAGCGAAATATGCAGTGAAACACGAACACCAAGTGCCTCTAGATGCAATCACTCAAGCAATGCACTTGGATTCTCTCCCAATCTCATAAAGATGATGAATCAATGATGGAGATGAGTGGGAGGGCTTTGGCTAAGCTCATAAGGTTGCTATGTTAATGTAAATGGCCAAAGATGTGAGCTTCAATTGGCCATGGGGCTTAAATATAAGCCCCCATGAAATAGAGCCGTTGTACCCCTTCACTGGGCACAACACGGGCTGACCGGACACTCCAGTCATGTTGACCGGACACTGGACCTCAGCGTCCGGTCACTCGATGATAGCCACATGTCCCAATTTCAACGGTCACTTGAGTTGACCAAACACTATGCACAATACTGACCGAATGCTCAGCCACCAGCGCCCGGTCGTTTCCAGTAAGGTTCTAGAAACGCATTTTACCCACCGGACGCCTCTGGTCATGCACGACCGGACCCTGCCAGTGTCCGGTCAGAAACCCTAGCCTCTATGTGCTGCTCGACAACAGAACCGGACACACCTCACCAGCGTCCGATCGTTTAAGACCCAGTGTCCAGTCGTTTAACCGACACCAGCATCTCTGCTGGTACAGCTGACCGGATGCGTCGGTTCCACTGGAACCCGTGTCCGGTCACCTTGTGACCAGCGAGACTAACTCCTCTTCACCTCTAACTTCTTCACCCTTGCTCAAATGTGCCAACCACTAAGTGTATCACCTTGTGCATATGTGTTAGCATATTTTCACAAACATTTTCAAGGGTATTAGCATTCCACTAGATCCTAAATGCATATGCAATGAGTTAGAGCATCTAGTTGCACTTTGATAACCGCATTCCGATACGAGTTTCACCCCTCTTAATAGTACGTCTATCAAACCTAAATGTGATCACACTCTCTAAGTGTCTTGATCACCAAAACAAAATAGCTCCTATGGTTTATACCTTTGCCTTGAGCTTTTTGTTTTTCTCTTTCTTCTTTCCAAGTCCAAGCACTTGATCATCACCATGGCATCATCATTGTCATGCTATGATCTTCATTTGCTTCACCACTTAGAGTGTGCTACCTATCTCATGATCACTTGATAAACTAGGTTAGCACTTAGGGTTTCATCAATTCACCAAAACCAAACTAGAGCTTTCAATCTCCCCCTTTTTGGTAATTGATGACAACCCTTTCACAAAGATATGAATTAAAATACAGTTGAATCCATATTGCTTGCCCAAGCATATTTACCATATATAAAAGAATATGGACAAGTTTCATGAACCCCAAATGGTAGCTATTGCTCACCCTACATATGTGCTAAGAGTTTGGATTGAAGCTTGCACATATGCTTGGATAGGAAATATAGGAGATAATGTCTACCAAATGATGCTAAGGTATAAAAGATGGACCTTTGAAGCGTGATACCAATCAGAATGCACCGTTATACCATCCTTAGCACCATGGTTAGCTCTATACCACTTGGAAACATACTTTGAAAAGATACCACTTGTGAAAACTTACTTGAAAAAGAAAGTAATCTAAGGATTTCAAGTTCATCATTCAATCTTACAACTAGCATACATCACACAAGCATGGATTTTATAATTTAAAACTTGTGCTATGCAAGCAAACATATGAAATGCACACTCAAATGCACCATACAAGTTCATGAGCTTGCTCCCCCTACTTGTGTGCTCAAAATTTTAATTGATCTCTTTCCTTTGTCATATCTCTCCCCCTATGTCAAACTCTCCCCCTATTACTTATATCTTTGTTTCTCTCCCCCTTTGTCATCAATGACCATAAAGGTTTAAATTTTAGATAGGTAGAGATTATAAATGTCAATCAATGGGGTGAGGATCATATTCCCAAATTTGGTCCAATCTAGATCATTTGTCAAAGATGTTTAACTCGGTTTGATCCAAGGACAAGCTTCTTCACACCTCCAAATAAGGGTTATCTTGTACCATGTTGAGTTAAATACTTAGAGCTCATTTTCTAGATCAAACACTAGGTTTACAAGCCCATAAACATGTCATATGCTATCACTAGATCAAGTCAAGCATAGAAGCAATAGTGATACCATATAAACATCAAAATCATTTGATTTTCATGAATGAGCCTAATAAAATGGAACCACTTATAAGGTCCTAATAAAAAATTGAAAAAGTGACTATATGCACTAACCATGTCCTTAGCAAGGATGTATGTCATGCCAATCAATTTTTACCTTAGATAGCTCGAAGGAGAGGCATGTCATAGTGAGGGGTGCATCAACACATATTTGAGAAATCTAATATGTTCAACTCATTCCTTAGCTTGCAAAACCTTTTCTTATCCAATGGCTTGGTAAATATGTTGGCAAGTTGATCTTTGGTGCCTACACTCTCAATGCAAATATCCTCTTTTTGTTGGTGATCTCTTATAAAATGGTGGCGAACATCAATGCGCTTTGTTCTTGCATGTTGAACCGGATTGTTGGTCAACTTGATTGCACTCTCATTGTCACATAGCAATGACACTTTCTTGAACTTGATTCCAAAGTCACTCAAAGTGGCTTTCATCCAAAGTACTTGTGCACAACAACTACCGGCGGATATGTATTTGGCTTTAGCGGTTGATAATGTAATACTATTTTGCTTCTTTGATGACCATGAGACAACTGATCTTCCCAACAATTGACATGTGCCCAATGTGCTCTTTCTTTCGACCTTGCATCCCGTATAATCCGAGTTAGAGTAACCAACTAGCTCAAACTTTGCTCCATTGGGATACCACAAACCAACATTTGGTGTATGCTTCAAGTACCTCAAAACTCTCTTTGTAGCCTTCAAATGACTTTCTCTTGGTGAGGCTTGAAATCTTGCACACATACATACACTAAACATGACATCCGGTCTTGATGCGATTACATAGAGTAGACTTCCAATCATAGACCGATACAACTTTTGATCCACCATATTTCCACTTGCATCACTATCCAAGTTACCATTAGTTCCCATTGGTGTGCTAATTGCTTTACTATCAATCATTCCAAACTTCTTGATCATGTCCTTGATGTACTTGCTTTGACTTACAAAGGTATCATTCTTCAATTGCTTGATTTGAAGACCAAGGAAGTAACTCAACTCTCCAATCATGAACATCTCAAACTCATTAGCCATCATCTTTCTAAACTTATCACAAAAATCTTGATTGGTTGATCCAAATATGATATCATCAACATAGATTTGCAATACAAATAGATCTTTTTCCATCTTTTTAATGAAAAGAGTGGTGTCAACCTTGCCCATTGTGAACCCTTTAGAGAGTAGAAAATCCCTCAATCTCTCATACCATGCTTTAGGTGCTTGTTTCAACCCATACAAAGCCTTCTTCAACTTGTGTACATGGTTGGGCTTCTTGTCATCTTCAAAATCGAGAGGTTGCTCAACATATACTTCTTCATTGATGTAGCCATTTAGAAATGCACTCTTATCATACATTTGATAGAGCTTGATGTTGTGGGCACAAGCATAGGCTAGCAAGATTCTAATTGCTTCCAATCTAGCAACCGGAGCATATGTTTCTCCAAAGTCAAGACCTTCAACTTGTGTATAGCCTTATGCTACCAATCTTGCTTTGTTCCTTACTACTATCCTATCTTGATCTTGCTTGTTTCTAAAGACCCATTTGGTTCCAATCACATTGTGTCCCTTTAGTCTTTCTACCAACTCTCATACTTGATTTCTTGTGAAGTTATTCAATTCTTCATGCATAGCATTTACCCAATCAACATCCTTCAATGCTTTATCTATATTCTTTGGTTCAATGGATGACACAAATGAGAAATGCTCATAAAATAAAGCCAATCTTGATCTAGTTTGCACACCTCTTGAAATATTACCAATGATAGTGTCCAATGGATGATCCCTTGTAACATTGGTTGGTTGGAGGATTAGAACTTGATTGCTTGCACTTGCTTGATCATTGGGTTGAGATGATGTACTAGCCACTTGATCTTGTTCATTATCATGAGATCCACTTGCACTAACTTGATTTGCATCATCTTGCACATTTGAGTTAGAGAGCACTTGCACTTGATCATCTTCATCATCATTCACTTGCCTAGGCCTCAATTCACCAACATCCATGTTCTTCATGGTATTTGAAAGCTGAATGCCTCTAACATCTTCTAAGTTCTCATTCTCTACTTGTGAACCCTTGTGAAAGGATCAAGATGCCCAAGAGGGGGGTGAATTGTGAAAGGACGTGTCTGGTCGCAGATATTCTTCTCTAGAACCTTACTGGAGTCGACCGGACGCTAGCCCTCAGCATCCGATCACTTGACCACTCTAGCGTTCGGTCGCATCGAACACAATCTGCTTGATCAAATGAATTGACCGGACCCTGCGGCCAGCGTCCGGTCGCACCGGAGCCAGCGTCCGGTCAGCATTTGACCCTCCATTCACTTCCAACTCTCGAACTTATATGAATGAAGTTTGCTCCATAGGATCGTAGGGCTGTTGTGGAGCTACCTAGTGCTAGTTTTAACAAGTGTGCACCACACCTAACTCACTAGACTCATCTAGGTCAAGCTACCCGTCCATACCCCTCTTAATAGTATGGCCAAAGGAAAAACAAAGTCTTAAACTACTCTAAGTGTCTCTACAACTCTAATCGACACTTAGAACTAGTCATCCTTAACCTTGTCGTCCATCCTTTGAAAACCAAAATGATTTCCATCGTAGGGGCATGACCACCTTGATTGCCCAATAGATCTCCATTACCATGACCTAACTTAATTGCCTCTGCAAAGCACACATTAGTCATAGTAATCTTGTATTGTCATTAATCACCAAAACCCAACAAGGGGCCTAGATGCTTTTAATCTCCCTATTTTTGGTGATTGATGATAATACCACCTTGAGTATATGAAAGAGTGAGGTTTTTGATAGGCTTGGTTCATATAAGCTTTTGTCAATAAGAACAAAAGAGTTAGGCAAGCTTATATGACCCAAGCCAACACAATGTACTCAAAGGATATGAAATAAGGATGAGTACAAGTAATAAAGCTCCTTTGCATTGGAGTATAAACGCAGAAGCAAAAGCAAATGAGCATAGCACAAGTGATATGACATATAAAGGAATTCACAATAGAGAGCACACATGTCATATATCACAATCATGTAGATATCACTATCACATAGATATAATAGTATACATGAAAGTAAACACATGAATGCATAATAGTAATAGTGTATCACACAAATAAAACTCCAAATGTATATAATAGACTAGTAGCTAACTAGGCTCCCCCTAAACATCGCTCCCTCTGAGTCTACATACTCAAACCCTCTCCCCTTTAGCGTCAAACACCAAAACCTAAGGGTCGGTCGGTGGAGCTGCAGCAGACGAGCCGGGCGCTGAGGTACGAGGGGCAAGCTAGAACTAGATGCCATCATCATCTGACCCTGAACTCTGTACTGACTGACCCTTTGTGGCTGGAAGTGTTGCTGAAGAGGTCTAGGTCTGAGCTGGAGCAGGTGCTACCTGTGATGCTGCTAGTATATCTGTCGTAGGATCAAAAGATGCGACAGACGAAGGGAGCCTCTGAGTAGTCATGATGACTGGAGCTGCTGTAGAAGGACTGGCGGCATGCATATGTGGTGGTGTAGGCATCCCTATCAACTCACTAAAAGATGCTCCAAGACTCCTAGAGACTAACGTATCAGGCACAAATAGCGAGGATGACTGCTTCGGTGTGAAGCCCATCTAAAGTGGTGTGAAACGCGGGGCTAACACTGGCGAAGATAACCACTGGGACACCTATACTGTGGGTGAAGCAAACAAAGCTGGAGGCTATCCCTGACTCTGAAGCCCACTGGGCTGTACTGTTGGAGTCGTCATAGTGGTGGCAGGCTGAGCAAGCTAGGGTGAAAGCTGTGGCTGTGGGGCCCCAAGTGCTGTTACTACATGCTACATAAATTCTATAAGCTACTGTTGCATGAGTAACTGCTGCTGATGCATCTGCTGCTGCTGCTGCTGAAGGAGCTACTGCTGCCGCTAGAACTCGTCCTGATGAGCCTGAAACTATGCAAAGTTGACAGTGGTCTCCTGAGCCTGTCATGCCTGATCTTGTTGCATCCGCTCAAGAATAGCAATCAAAGCAGGGTCCATCTATGGTGCAGGTGGAGCTGAGCTAGAACTGCCAGCCTCTACATTATGTATGTGTGGAGGCATCTGAGGAATAGGCAGGTAGTTGTCATCCAAACTATCACTAGACTCACTCCTCTCCTCCTGAGCCTCAAGCTGCTCCTCCTCAGTAGCAGCTATGCCTTTGATAATCTCGTCCTACTAAGCTACTGACTCTGGAACATCTAGACAACGGCAAGGCTGAGTGGATGCCTATGGTGTGCTGTGCCTGATCCTCTGTGCCATGTTATAAGCTGGAAACTCTGTGGTGGCACCTCTATACTCTGCAACCATCTCAGGTGTCCTAACTTGCATAGCCTTGAGCATAAGGAATATGATCCAATGTGCATAAGGAAGCTGCATGTGACCCTTGAAGCCCTCAGCTATAGTATCCTCCATCTCTGATAGAAGGAGGTCCCAAATGTCAAACACGGTCTGCTACATCAGGGCATTGAGGAGCCAAAGCTGGAGGCGAGTCAAGCCCTCTCTGTATCCCAACCTAGGAAATAGTGTCCTCCTAATGATAGCCTCTAGTACTCGAGCTGTAGGAGTAAGGTCACTGGGGTTCCTCCTCGACCCCTTACCAAAGGGCTCCTTAAAGCAATGGCGCACAAGATCTGTAGGGGGTACCAAACCACCATGTGGGTGCCTGGGAGGCTCCTATTGTCCATAACATACCTCATATAACCTGATAGGCTGCTCTTGTAGCCTTAGTATCTCCCTGGCCCTCTGACTCATCACCCTATCGTCTCTGCCTCTAAATGCAAAGTGTATAAAGTTATGATGCAGGTCAACGTAGAGCGAAGCATAGAACTGCCAAACCCAAGATGGTACATACAATCCTGTCTGGCCAATTAGATCTATCAGCCCCGGTAAATATGATAAGTAGGAGCGGATATGCTCTCTGGCTGCTGCCACAATAGCCTCAATACTACAGACTCTTTGAGATCGAAAGATTGCCCCACTATTCAGATATGCATTGTAGAAGTCTTCCTGGAGCGGTGTATAGAAACCCTCTGCTATTCTCTCATCCCTCCTCGGAGGAAACCATACCTCAAACTCTACAAACCTCAGCTATCGAACTTGCTTGGCCGTGGCAGCCCTCAAGTCAAGGTGGATCACTGGAGGCAGACCCTATGGTCTAGGCGGTGGATGAGATCCCCTGTGCTGAGTAGCTGGCCTCGGTGGGACTGGTACACTGTTATGACCAGAGCGACATAGCTACGGCTGGGGTGCCTGCTCGGTCTCCTCGGCCTCCTCGGCCTGCTAGCCCTCCTGAGTCTGCTGTGACTGCTGTCCCTCCTGTGTCTCCTGAGCTGACTAAGGCTCTACAGGTGGGGGCTACTGCTGTGACTCCTATTGTGACTCCCCCTGAGGCTGAGGATCCACAATGGGAAGACAACGTCCTGCCATCATGACAGTCCTAGATGGACTACCATGAAGTCGCTCAATCTCACTAAGTCTGCCCTGCGCGTCTGGTGCTAGATGATCTGCTATGGCAACTCCACTGCGGGCACCTCCTCTCTCAGCATGCTTTGCTGCCTCTGCAACTGCTGCTGCTCTTGCTGTCTCTGCGTCAGGATACTTGCGCTTCTTTGATGTAAGCTGCTTCATTGTCTTGCCTTTGGTTCCTGCAGGCAAGCGAGGTGGGGGCCTCCGATCATCATCTCTTGGACCACCACCAATGTTCTTGGTGTGAGCCATCTAATCTGACAAGAGAAAAACTACCGCTGATAAGATCATCTGTCCACTGACACTTTTGAGGCTTGGCGTCGATCCGTACTCACGAGCTTGGCTCTGAGTTGACTGTCAACTACACCTGTCACCTCAACGACACCAACTCGTTGCATGATGGAATAGATGGATATACAAGTAAATACGATATATCTAAAAGATGTGAAACCCTATGAGAGCAAGCAATTTAGATGCGAAATAGAAATGACTGGCTTGCTACCTGATGAACTGACGACCCGATGAAAAGAGAAGTGACACGTGGGGGGAACACCGAGACTGCTAGGGTTAGGGTTCGCGATGAGCGGTGAATTGATAGCCTTGGATGTAATTGAAGTCAATGCTGTGATGAATTGCTAAGTCGTGGCAAGATGGAAATTTGGTTTACTAGGGCACAAGCAGGGCCTTACTGACGTTGGACGTGGACTGCACTGTCGTTGAGGAGACACGGCGGCGAGGCAAGGAGTGGCTCAGGCGAGGCTTGTGCGGACAGGCTCCTTGGGAGCATGTGGAGACATGATGTGGCTCAGGGAGGTGCTGGCTACACAGGACAATGGTGGCGAGCGGCTACGATGGCGCTCGGTCATGGTGGCGCGTGGCTGCGGTGCTCGGCGGCTATGGCGCAGTGAGCTAGCGCGGTGAGCTGGCGTGGAGGAGTTGTGGCGGCGTCGGCCACTAGGGCACAAACCGGATGGGGCAAAGGGTACGACCGGATTAGGTTAAATAGGGTCCCCCTGACATGACAAGAAAGGAAACAAATAGAGTCCTAAATCTGCACGAGATCTACTGACTGGACGCTCTGGTGGTAGCGACCGAACGCTACCACCCAGCATCCGATCGATTCTAGAGAGGTTCAATTCCTCTGGAATCACGACCGGATGCATCCGGTGGTCCATGACCGGACACAGCCAAAGTCTGGTCAGTTGCCTTCAATGCCATGTAGATCGACCGGACGCTGAAACCCTTTCTGACTGGACGCACAAACGCAGAGTCCGGTCACTCCTTCAGCTTCTGTTCACCTCCTGTGAACTGACCGGACGCTGGACTACAGAGTCCGATGCAGCGTCTGGTCACTCTTTTCCAGCAAATCTTCAAAGTTCCTTCGCGCTGCCTGTTCTTAATCAAGTCCCAGCTTAAATAAGATCCAAATAAACACAAATTAGGACTGATGTGAGTGACCTCTCTCAAACCCTCATATTTTTCAAAATATTTTGCCTTAGGCTATAATTCTTTTTAAGAAAATAGGCAATAAGAGGGCAAATGGAACAAAACAACAAAACAACATCCATGCATATGCAATACTTATAAGTAAATCTAGTTGCTTGTCAAGTTTGATTCAAGGTTAAGCTTCTTCATACGCTTTTCGGCGGTTATCTTAACCATGTTAGACATGCCCTATATGCATTATCAAAAATTAAACATATTGTATATTACAATGAATGCAAGAGACAACACAAGCTCAATTTTTAGTGAAGTTACTAAAATCAAGTATATTGAGCTCATTCTGCAATCTACAAAATGTAGCCTCATCTAGTGGTTTAGTAAAGATATCCGCTAATTGATCTTCGGTTCTTACACCTTCTAGTGATATATCATTTTTAGCAACATGATCTCTTAGAAAGTGATGGCGGATATCTATGTGCTTGGTGAGAGAGTGTTGAACCAGATTATTTATAAGTTTTACCACACTTTCATTGTCGCACAAAAGAGGTACCTTTTCTAGAACTACACCATAGTCTAGCAAAGTTTGTTTCATGTATAATATTTGTGCACAACAAGCACCCACGGCAATGTATTTCGCTTCGGCGGTGGACAAAGCCACACTATTTTAATTCTTGGAGGACCAAGACACAAGTGATCTACCAAGCAAATAGCACCCTCCGAATGTGCTCTTTCTATCAACTTTGCAACCGGCATAATCCGAATTAGAATAGCCAACTAATTCAAATATAGCTTCTTTGGGATACCAAAGGCCAATGCTTATGTAAGTAGGATACGGATGGCTTCTAATCTTGCAACCGGTGCAAAGGTCTCTCTAAAATCCAAACCTTCAACTTGGGAGAACCCCTTTGCAACTAGTCTTGCCTTGTTCCTCACAACAACACCTTGATCATCTTGCTTATTTCGGAACACCCACTTTGTTCCAATGACTCTTGCACCTTTTGGTCGCTCTTCAAGAGTCCAAACTTCATTGTGAGTGAAGTTATTCAACTCTTCATGCATGGCATTGATCCAATCTAGATCTTTAAGAGCTTCTTCTACCTTGGTAGGCTCATAGCAAGAGACAAAGGAGTGATGAGCAATAAATGAAGCAAGTTTTTGAGATCGAGTCATTACACCCTTTGATGGACTCCCTATGATGAGATCTTGTGGATGATCTTGTAGGAGAGGTGTATTTCTTCTATTGACCACTTGAGGAGGTGGTTGTGGAGCATCAACATCTTGTGCTTGTACCACCATTTGCTCATGGGAGATATGAGTATCTTCATTTTTTACTCTCCCATCTTTTTTACCATCTTGTGGCACACTTGATGAAGAAGGTTGATCAATGATTTGTACATCATCTTCATTATCTTTTGGCTTGATGTCTCCCACCAGAATATTCTTCATAGCCTCCCTCAATGGTTCATCACCTACATTATCAAGATTCTCATGTGCTCCTTGGGAGCCATTAGATTCATCAAATTTCACATCATATGTTTCTTCAACCAAGCCAGTGGCATGATTAAATACTCTATATGCTTTGGACTTTGATGAGTAACCAACAAGAAAACCAATATCACAACGTCTTTGGAACTTCCCTAGGTGTTGCCACTTCTTGTAGATGTAGCATTTGCAACCAAACACCCTAAAGAAGGAGACGTCCGACTTCTTCCCATTGAGCAACTCATAAGGTGTCTTGCCAAGGAACTTTTGAAGGAATAGGTGGTTTGATGCATAGCATGCGGTGTTGATTGCTTCTGCCCATAGAGCTTCGGGGGTGTTGTACTCATCTAGCATTATCCTTGCAAGAGTGATCAAAATCCGGTTCTTCCTCTCAACTATACCATTTTGTTGAGGAGTATAGGTTGTGGAGACTTCATGCTTGATCCCAACTTCATCATAATAAGCTTTAATGTTTGTGTTGTCAAATTCTTTTCCATTGTTACTTCTTATCTTCTTGAGCTTTACTTCAAATTCATTTTGAGCTCTCTTGGCAAACTTCTTGAAGCAAGATGCAACTTTGGATTTGTCATGAAGGAAGAATACACATGTATACCTTGAATAGTCATCAACAATCATAAGACAATAGAGATTCTCTCCCAAACTCTTGTATGTTGTTGGTCTAAATAAATTCATGTGTAGGAGTTCTAGCACTCTTGTGGTTGATATGAAAGCTTTTGTTGGATGGGTATTTACAACTTGCTTGCTGACTTGACATGCACTACAAAGCTTGTCCTTCTCAAACTTCACATCCTTCAACCCTCTCACCAAATCATTCTTTATAATCTTCTTGAGTGAACTTATCCCAACATAAGCAAGTCTTCTATGCCATAGCCACCCAAGTATTGTTTTGGTGAATAGATAAGTCTTCAAATTTACATCTTCGAAGGTGAAGTCCACTAGATATAAGTTGTTGTATCTAAATCCATTGAATATCACTTGATTATCATCTACCTTGGATACAACAACCTCCTTCTCGATGAACAAGCATTGGAAGCTAAGATCACACAATTGTCCAACTGATAACAAATTGAAGCTTAATGAAGCAACATATAGCACATTGGAGATGGAATGATCATTTGATATTACTACTTTGCCCAAACCTTTAACCTTGCCCTTTGAGTTATCTCCAAATGTTATTTTCTCTTGTCCATCTACCTCTTCATCTAGTGAGATGAACATACGAGGATCACCGGTCATATATTGAGTGCAATCACTATCAATAACTCAATGACTTCCACCGGTCTTGTAGTTCACCTACACACAAGAGATTCAAGCTTTAGGAATCCAAACTTGTTGAGGGCCCTTCACCTTCTCAACAAGTGACTTAGCCACCCAAATCTTCTTAGGCCTATTCTTGTTAGGAGGTCCTAAGAACATGACTTTCATCTTTCCACTAGAATCATTTCTAAGCATGTAGTGAGCATTGAAAGCAAAGGGTCTAGCATGCTTGGGTAAGGGTTGTGGCAGTAGAGTTTGGCACTCATGAGCAAAGTGGCCTTCTTGTCCACACTCAAAACATCTCTTTGACTTTGGATTTGGCTTTGATTATTGTTGTTGAACTTGAGCCTTCTTCTTTTCTACACTTGTCACATATCCAATGCCACTTCTATCCATCTTCATGATGGTGTTCATAAGTAGCTCACTTTGGAGATGCTTGCCTCTTGCAAACTTGCTCAATCCCATCTTGAGATGCTCTTTCTTCATCTTGAGCTTCTTATTCTCTTCCTTGAGAATGTCATTGTTCTTTTCTTCCTTGAGCTTCTTGTTCTCTTCTTTGAGCTTCTCATTCTCAAGGATCAAACCTTCATCATGATCAAGAGTTTCTAGCACAATAGTGTTGTGGCTTTTCATCTCTTTAAGATCTTTCTTGAGTTTCTCATTATCACTATTGAGCTTGATATACTCATCATAGTCATTACACTCAACCACTTGCTTGCCTTTGCCACTAGATCCTTGCTCAATGCTCTCATCAATCAAATCATCACATGATGTAGCTATATCAATCTTAACAACATGGTTAGTAGCATCATGTGGCTCATTTGGTAAAAATTCTTGAGCAATAACAAGAGTATCATGATTGATCTTAAGAGTTGTATATTTATCTTTTAGCTTGTTGTGGCTAGTGATGAGCTCATTGTGCATCCACTCAAGTTTATCATATTTATCTTTAAGCTCTTTCTTAGAAGATTTGAGCTCCTTGAGTTTGGATGATATAGCATCATTTGTTTCTCTAAGCTCAACATTAGTCTTTTCCAAAGTATCGCATTTTGCTAAGAGTGAGTCATTTTTAGCATCAAGCTTTTCATTTTTAGCTCCTCTTTCTAATGATCTGAGTGTATTGTCTTAGTATTTTGATAAGATCATCATATGAAGGTGAATCATCATCATCATCGCTATCGCTATCATCATCACTAGCTTGCTCATCATCACTACTATCATCATTATTGGTTACCTTGCGTTCACCCTTGGCCATAAGGCATAGGTGTGTAGAGGATGATGGTGATGGTGGCGATGAAGATGGAAGATCAATAGCAATGGCGGCCACCTTCTCATTGTCACTATCATCATTGAATGATCCACTAGATGAATCAATGTCTGTGAGGCAATCATCGATGATGTAGGCCTTTCCACTCTTCTTCTTCTTGTGGAAGTCCCTCTTTTTGCCATCTCTCTTCTTGTATGGCTTGTTCTTCTTCTTCTTATCTTCATCTTCATTACTTGAATCATCTTTCTTACCCTTGTTCTTATTCTTAAACTTGTCTTTCTTGGGCTTGGGGCATTGATGTGCTAGATGACCAAGTTCACCACAATTGAAGCAATCCATTTCGGAGATTGGCTTCCTTCTAGAGCTTGTGAAGAACTTCTTCTTGCCGTCAAACTTGATGCCACTCTTGTTTAGCTTCTTTAGCATCTTGGTGGCTTTCTTCACCATGAGAGCAAGGTTTTCATCTTCATCTTCTTCATCACTTGAGCTCTCATACTCAAGTCTTGCTTTGCCCTTATCTTGGCTAGCTTTGAAGGCTATGTTCTTCTCTTTCTTCTTGGTAGAGGATGAGCCATCTTATGACGTGATGTGCATGTACATCTCATGAGCATTGATCTTTCCTAAGATTTGTGTCGATGTAGCGGTAGAAAGATCACCTTGATATAGCATGATCACAATATGCCCATATTTATCAATGGAGAGGACACTCAAGATCTTTCTCACAACATCGGATGGTGATATTTGAGTAAGTCTAAGCCCATTGACTTCCTCTACAAGAACATTTAAACGTGAATACATCTCATTAGCACATTCTTTGGAAAGCATCTCAAATGAATTTAGCTTTTTGATTATAAGATGATAGTGTTCCTCACGCTCACTCTTGGTTCCCTCATGGAGCGCACAAACGTCCGACTATAGTGCATAGGCGTCTTTGTGGTTCCTTACGTGGTTGAACACATCTTTGCAAAGGCCTCTAAAGATGGTGTTTCGAGCCTTTGCATTCCATTTTTCATAATTAACCTCATCGCCTTATAAGTTAGTAGCATCCTGTGGTTTTGAGAAGTCTTGTGAGGCAGCTCTAAGAATACCAATGTCTAGAGCTTCCAAGTACGCCTCCATGCAGATTTTCCAATATGAAAAGTCATCTCCCTCAAAGATAGGAGGAGGTCTATTCCTATGAGACATCTTGCTCTAAGCGATTAAGCTTAAAAACGTGAGCATGAGGCTCCGATACCAATTGAAAGGATCAAGATGCCTAAGAGAGGGGGTGAATTGGGCTAATTCTAAATTTTCTTGCAATAATTAAATCCTACGGTTAGCCCAATTAACCCCTTATGCTTAGAAAAGTGTTTCTATTAATCTAACGCACAACGGACTTACAACCTATGTTCCAAACTTACTCTTGCATGGCAATTCTATGAATATAAAGACAAGTATTGAATTGCTCAAAGTAAATGCTCAAAGTAAATGCTCAAAGTAAATAGAGAGAGAGGAACGCGGTGATGTTTTGCCGAGGTATCGGAGAATCGCCACTCCCCACTAGTCCTCATTGGAGCACCTGCGCAAGGGTGTAGCTCCCCCTTGATCCGTGCAAGGATCAAGTGCTTTCTACGGGTTGATTCTTCGATAATCCGTCGTGGCGAATCACCTAAAACCGCTCACAACTTGAGTTGGGTCACCCACAAGCTCTGCCGGGTGATCACCAAGCTCCCAATCACCACCAAGCCATCTAGGTGATGGCGATCACCAAGAGTAACAAGCATGAACTCTCACTTAACCATGTGAAGCCTAATGAGAAGATGGATGCACACTTTACTACTCTTGATTCACTAATGAGGCTACTCTCTTGGATTCTCAAATCTCAATCACCTCACTAGGACCTTGCTCTTCTTGGCACTCATAAATGTATTTCTCAGCTATTGGAATGAGCAAAAGTAACTCCACACACGAGTGGAGCTTCTATTTATAAGGCAGCCTGAAAAACGAACCGTTATGAGCTTCTACGGGGTGACCAGATGCTCTGGTCATGTTGACCAGATGCTCTGGTCAGTTCAACCCGCATTCCAGTGTTTAAGTGTTGACCGGACGCAGGCAGGGTTCGATCACCACTGACCAGACGCGTCCAGTCGCATTAAACCCTCACTGGAACCTTACTGTACTCGACCAGACGCTGAACCCCCAGGGTCCGGTCAGTACTAACCGAACGTGTCTGGTCATAGATATTCTTCTCTGGAACCTTACTGGAGTCGACTAGACGCTGGCCCTCAGCATCCAGTCACTTGACCACTCCAGCATCTGGTCGCACCGAACATAATCTGCTTGATCAAATGAACTGACCGGACCCTACGACCAGCGTCTAGTCGCACCGGAGCCAACATCCGGTCAGCATTTGACTCTCCATTCACTTCCAACTCTTGAACATATGTGAATGAAGTTTGCTCCATAGGATCATAGGGCTGTTGTGGAGGTACCTAGTACTAGTTTTAACAAGTGTGCACCACACCTAACTCACTAGACTCATCTAGGTCAAGCTACCCATCCATACCCCCTTAATAGTATGGCCAAAGGAAAAACAAAGTCCTAAACTACTCTAAGTGTCTCTACAACTCCAATCAACACATAGAACTAGTCATCCTTAACCTTATCGTCTATCCTTTAAAAACCGAAACGATTTCCATCGTAGGGGCATGACCACCTTGATTGCCCAATAGATCTCCATTATCATGACCTAACTTAATTGCCTCTGCAAAACACACGTTAGTCATAGTAATCTTGTATTATCATTAATCACCGAAATCCAACAAGGGGCCTAGATGCTTTCACCTTGGTTTCATCAAATTCAACATCATGAACTTCCTCAAGAGTACCATTATCCAAATTCCAAACTCTATATGCTTTGCTTGTAGTGGAATAGCCAAGTAGAAATCCTTCATCACATTTCTTGTCAAACTTGCCTAATCTTGTGCCTTTCTTCAAGATATAGCATTTACAACCAAAGACCCAAAAATATGCAATGTTGGGCTTTCTACCATTCAAGAGCTCATATGGTGTCTTCTCTTTCAATCGGTGACAATAGAGGCGGTTTCTACAATAGCAAGCCATGTTGATAGCTTCGGCCTAAAAGGATTGACTCATATTGTACTCACTAAGCATAGACCTTATCATATCAATGAGTGTTCTATTCTTCCTCTCAACAAGGCCGTTTGATTGTGGAGTATACTTGGCCGAGAATTGATGTCTAATTCCAAATTCATCACACAACTCCTCAATTCTAGTGTTCTTAAACTCACTACCATTGTCACTTCTAACTCTCTTGATGGTTGTTTCAAACTCATTGTGAATGCCTTTGACAAATGATTTGAATGTTGCAAATATATCACTTTTGTCCACTAGAAAGAATACCCAAGTGTATTTAGTATAGTCATCCACTATTATAAAGCCATATTTGTTTCCACCGATACTAGTGTATTGTGTTGGCCCAAACAAATCTATGTGCAATAACTCAAATACTTTACTAGTGCTCATCATGCTTTTCTTAGGATGGGTGTTTCCAACTTGTTTGCCAGCTTGACAAGAGCTACAAAGCTTATTCTTTTCAAACACAACATCTTTCAAGCCTTTAACTAAGTCATGCTTAACCAATCTATTTAATTGTTTCATTCCAACATGGCTAAGCCTTCTATGCCATAACCAACCTATGCTAGACTTAGTGAACAAGCATGTAGATAATCTAGCTTCACTAGCATTGAAATCAACTAAGTATAGATTCTCATATCTAAAGCCTTTGAAGATCAAGTTAGAGCCATCTACACTTATGATCTCTACATCATCTATCCCAAATATGCATTTGAATCCAAGATCACATAATTGAGCCACGGATAGTAAATTGAAATTCAAGCTCTCAACTAGCAACATATTGGATATGCTCATGTCATTCGATATTGCAATCTTACCAAACCCTTTGACCTTGCCTTTGCCATTATCACCAAATATGATACTATCATAACCATCATTGCCATTGGTGCTGATTGAGTTGAACATTCTTGCATTACTGGTCATGTGTTGAGTGCACCCACTATCAAGAACTCAATGCCTTCCTTTAGCTTTGTAATTGACCTATAAAAGAAGATCAATTCTTTTTAGGTATCTAAACTTGCTTGGGTCCTTAAAGGTTAGTCACTAAGCTCTTTGGTATCCAAATGGCTTTCTTCTTTGAGCCCATCCATGGTTTACCAATGAACTTAGCCTTCACACCATTTGTACCCTTAGTAAGCATATAGCATGAATCAAGCTTTATGAAGGATACATTAGCTTGTGATTTCTTGTTCATGCATTTTTGCTCTACATGACCAACTTACTTGCAACTAGTGCAAAACTGACCATTGTTCTTCACAAAACTAGTCTTGTGAGGAGCAAGTACCTCCTTGTCTTTCTTGGGGTATAGCATAATCCCTCTTTGTAGAGAGAAGCTCTTTGGCTACCCAAGCATATAAGCAAGTGGTCCTCACCACCATAAGCCTTAGCTAAGGTGTGAGTGATCTTGTTGACCTCCTTCTTGAGGTTCTCATTCTCAACCACTAGTGAGGCATCACAAGTGAGACTGTCACTACTAGATGAGGTAGAGGTGGAAATACTACAAGAAGGGTTAGTGGGAGCAACAATGATAGACATAGATAGTGATTCATCAATTATATCACAAGTTAAACCTACATTGCAAGTTTCAACATGTTTCTTTTTATTTTGCTCATCAAGCAAAGAGGAATGAGCCTTTTCAAGCTTTTTGTGAGCTTTGCCAAGCTTCTTATTGGCTTCCTCTAGCCTCTCATGAGATGTATTGAGCTCATCAAAGGCTTGCTTAAGGTCTTTTAGTTCCTTACGCAAGCTTTTGTATTCCCTTCTCTTGATGTCAAAGTGTTCTCTAGCATCCTCTAGCATGTCAAATAATTTATCTTTAGTAGGTTCATCATTATCACTATCATTATCATTTTCATTTTCATGTTCATTTTCATCATTATGTTCTTCATCACTTTCATCATCACAAGATTGTACCTTAGTGGCCTTAGCCATGAAGCATGATGAAGATTCAAAGAGAGAAGGCTTCTTATTGATAGTAATGCTTGCAAGAACTTTCTTCTTGGTGGTCTTGTTATCATCACTATCATCATCATCACTTGAGGAAGCATCACTATCCCAAGTGACTACATATGAATCACCCTTCTTCTTCTTGAATGCCATCTTGTCCTTCTTCTCTTTCTTTTCTTTCTTGTCCTTCTTCTTGTTCTTCTTGTTATCATCATCATTGTCGCTATTGTATGGGCATTGAGCAACAAGATGATCTTTGCTTCCACACTTGAACTACATTCTTGACTTTTCTTTGTTCTTGGATAAAGACTTCTTCCTTCTAGCACGGTAGCCCTTCTTCACCATGAACTTGCCAAATCTCTTGACAAAGAGAGCCATCTTCTCATCATCATCATCATTCCATGAATCATCATCTTCACTTGATGTTTCTTGCTTAGCTTTGCCCTTGGATGATGTGGCCTTTAATGCCACGCTCTTCTTCTTCTCATCCTTCTTCTCATCTTTCTTCTCCTTCTTTTCTTCCTTCTCATCTTTATCTCTATATGTATCATCGGTCATGATGTCTCCCAACACTTGGTTTGGTGTCATGGTGTCCAAACCACTCCTCACTAGAATTATGACCAATGTGCCAAATCTTGAAGGTAAGCATCTCAAGAACTTGTGGGAGAAGTCCTTGTCCTTCACCTCTTCTCCAAGTGCTTTGAGATCATTAATAAGCACTTGAAGCCTATAAAACATCTCCGGCACACTCTCATCCTCCTTCATCTTGAAGCTTGCAAACTTCTCTTTGAGGATGTATGCCTTTGCACCCTTCACGGTTTGAGTGCCCTCAAATGATTCTTCCAATTTCTTCCAAGCCTCATGAGCCATCTCAATATTCTTGATTTGCTCAAATGTTCTTTCATCAATTACATCATGAATAACACTTAGAGCAATGTCATTGTTTTGGAGAAGCACTTCTTCGGCGGCGGTGGGATTCTCTGGATCACCAATCTCAATTTTGGTTTCAACTACCTTCCATACTTTTCTATTGATTGACTTGATGTGTGTGGTCATCTTTGACTTCCAATAAGGATAATTTGTGCCATCAAATTAGGGTGGCTTCTTGGTGTTGTTGATTTAAGCTATTTTTACACCGAAGGTTGTTAAGCCTCAAATCACGGTGACCTCTGCTCCGATACCACTTGAAAGGTCCTAATGGCTAGAGGGGGTGAATAGCCTAATAAAAATTTCTACAACACTTAACAAAATGGTTAGACAATTATGAGGCGAAGCAAGGTCAACAAAGTACAGGAATAAAATACTCTACTGTACTAAAATTACTAAGCATATAGTGCTTTTGTTGGCTAGTGGCAAAACTATGCAAAATCTGGTAGGATCAAAGCAAAATCCACTTCCTATGTTAGTCTCACTAGCAAAAAATGATTTGGCTGCCATTTTGCTTTTTCGGATTAGACTCATATAAGCCTTAATTTATCCATCCTTAATTAACTATCAGTTAATTAATTAAGAGGACCCAATTTGTTGCAACTAAAATTAATTGCTAAACAATAAAATCGATGAATTATATATGTTTAGACATGAACAATTTTCTCGTCTTTAAAAGCAAACAAAGTATATGAGTAAAAGCTCTACCTATACTAATATTGTTAGAGTTCATGACTAAAACAGAAAATCATAGACACATAAAACATATCTAAATATGACAATAGTAGATTTATCTGCAATAATATATCATGATGCGATTTTTGAGAATTGGTATGCTCAAAATTATCTATTTACACTAAGTAAATAATTGCATCATAATTTATTTAGATACGAGGCATATGTTTGTATCGACTCCGGCAATATTTTATCCTGGCTTCGCCCTGGTTGGAAGAAAGAATCTTGTGGTTTCTCAGAAAGGTAAGACCATCGTAGATTAATAAATAACAATGATTTGTTACTGCTCTGTACTCTTGTTCGATGATGGAAGCCAGTAGCATCTCGTTCCAATTTCTCGTACAAGACCTGATGCTTCGGTTCCTGCCACAGGGCTTTGTGCCTTCTTTCTTCATGCAGGATGCCGATGCCGATGCCGATACCGCCAGCGTTGCAGCGAGCGCTGACGGCCGTTGGCTGTTGGCTGTTGTCGTCGCCGGTGATCGACGGCCTCCAGTTCTGGCAATCGAGTCAGATGCCTCGTTTTCCCTTCTTGTTCTCGGCGCTCTCAGGCAGAGCAAAGTACTGATAACGTGTTAGAAAGCAGAGCGAGAGAAACGAGCGAATGACGCAAATTTTCATTGAACAGTATATATATATATATATATATATATATATATATATATATATATATATATATATATATATATATATATATATACTATTCTGTAGCTGGCCATAGAATAACTTATTCTGTAGCCACTTTGAGTTACGATAATTACTATATTAATTTACAGTAACTCCTTACTAAGTGGTTTACTATAACGTTATGGTAAATATTCTCATGTGTTATAGTAACCCAACTATTGTAAATATGTATTGACATTATGGTAAATTAGTATATAAAATTATGGTAAATAGAGGTGGCTACAGAATAACTTATTTTGTAGCCGGCTGCTGAATAGCCTCTCCCTATATATATATATATATATATATATATATATATATATATATATATATATATATAGAGAGAGAGAGAGAGAGAGAGAGCTACTATTCTGTAGCTGACCGCAGAATAAGTTATTCTGTGGCCACTCTGAGTTACGATAATTACTATACTAATTTACGAGATTATGGTAACTCTCTTATAAGTGATTTACTATAACATTGTGGTAAGTATCATCTTGAATTATAGTAACCCATGTATCGTAAATGTGTATTGTTATTATCGTAAATTGGTACAAACATTATCGTAAAACAAGGTGGCTATAGAATAAGTTATTCTGCAGCTAGCCGTAGAATAGCCTTATCTTGTTTTACGATAATGTTTATACCAATTTACGATAATATATATATATATATATATATATATATATATATATATATATATATATATATATATATATATATATATGTGTGTGTGTGTGTGTGTGCGCGCGCGCGCGCGCTATGTGAGCGGTAACAAGTATGAAAGAGAAAGAGGGGTGAAAAGACACCTCTTGGATTAATCCTTTATTAAGTACTCAATAATAATTCTCAACGGTATATATGCATGCGAGAGCCAATGTTTTAAGAGTATATAGGCTAGTTATTATTCATGCATTGGAAAAAAAAAGATAAAAGTTTATCCTCGAGGATAACGTGTTGTATATGTGCACCGTATGTGAACTAGTCCCACCTGGTCAAGCCTTGCCGTCTTGCATACAGATCGGCCAAGATAACACATCATTCAAAGAAAATAATCAATGTGTTGTTGTTTTTTGCTCTAATACTGTCAGTATTTGGCTTTCCTTTTTTTTTTTAACTCCATCTAATAAAAATAACAGCAAAGCTCTTACCGTCCTTTAAAAGAACAAAGAGGTTTGTGGATAAAATTCATATATGATACAGTAATATGCAGCCACTCTAGCATGCGCACCTACTTTTCTACTATGAACATGTGCTCGCTCGTTATACTATGAACAACATCTTAATTTGAAAACTATTCAATCCTGAATTCGTTTCAAGTTATATGCCGTTCTGGCTTTTTAAATATATAACGTTTGCTATGTATGTAGATCTTAGTAGCTAAGTTACCGGAACGTTAGGATATAGTACATGGTACGTTATTTTTGGAAAACATAGGACGAAAGGAGTATACAGCTTCACCTCATTCCCTTTAGGAACGCGTACCCCATCTAAATGAAACGATGACACGGAACGTCTTCACACAATGAGAACATGTGAAGGTACGGTTTTGCGGCTAAACAATAGTATTCTCTCTGTTCTAAATTATAAGTCATTCTGATTTTTTTTAATACCTATAATTTGCTATGTGCATGCGTGCATGTGTACGTGGAAGAGTTCCTCCACAAATGTCGTGTCGTCGGCTCGTCGATCACCGCTCTGTCGGTTGCCTGTTGGTGTCTCGGTGTTGGGTGTTTGGCCGCTGCCTTGCAGGCTTCGTTCGGCGGCCACCGTCCATTGAGGCAGGGACACCGTCTCCTAATCTCCAACAGACAACGACGGCAGACGCATAAGGCAAGAGCAACTAAGCAAGCACATGTACAAAGCACATGCCTCAGGTATTGCCGGCCCTAATTCCCTCCGTCCCTCAGATCACATTTAGACATGTAGTCAGTCAATCACATATCATCTACGTTCTAATTTCTATTATCTCGAGTCACAATTGATTATGAAGAGCGTTGTGGCTTCTTGAATCTTGGTACACATGTATTTTAATTGTGAAATGGTTCAAGTTGTTAAATGGGAGTTTAAAACTTATTTTTTTAATGAGTTAAATGCACCAGAGATCCATTAACTTATGAGGAAGTTTCAGTTGAGTCCATCAACTTACAAAGTGGTTTTTTAGGTCCATAAACTTTTAAAATGATTCACTGCAGTCCATACATATTTATTTAACCTTAAATTCAAAGCAAATTTATAGAAAACCCCTCCCCACACGCATGCAGGTGCATGCATGGCCCTCGTCCGCGCGCCTTCCTCCCCGCGCAGCAGCTCCTCCACGGCCGCGGCCACCCCGGCGCGCATCATGCCCGCCTCGAACGCGGCGCCGAACCCCCACACGTGCGTCACGGACCGCGCGTTCATCCGCTGGTCGCCGAAGAAGGGGCGGCACGCCATGGGCACGCGGCTGGACACGCCCTCCAGCACCGACGCCCACCCGGCGTGCGTCATGAACGCGGCCACCGAAGGGTGGCGTAGCACGGGCACCTGCGGCGCCCAGGGCACCACGAGCCCGGACCCGGTGCTGGTGGCGCGGTCCAGGAAGCCCGGCGGGAGCAGCGGCCACGAGTCCTCACGCAGCGACCACAGGAACGGCGCGCCCGAGGCCTCCAGCCCGGCCGCCAGCTCGCGGAGCTCGTCGGGCCGCGGGGACGCCACCGTGCCGAAGCTCACGTACGCGACGCCGCGCGTGGGGTGGCGGTCTAGCCAGGCTCGCCGGGCTCTGCGCCGTGGAGTTGGCCGCGTTCGTCATCGTCTCGCGCGTCGCAGGACCAGCAGCAGCAGGTCGCAGCCGCAGCCGCCGTCGTCCCTGAGGCCGCGTGAACTGCGACCCCGGCGGCCACGACCCCGGTGATCAGCGAGACGATGAGGCTGCACGCGCCAGCGCCGCTCCTGATCCCGCGCGAGACGACGGAGGACACGGAGCTGCTGGGTCACCGCGTGCCGGCGCGCACGCGGGTGGTGATCAACGCGTGGGCCATCGGCCGGGACCCTGCGGCGTGGGAGCGCGCGGAGGAGTTCGTGCCGGAGCGGTTCGTCGGCGGCGCGGGCGCGCCACCGGTGGAGTACAGCTACAGCAAGGTTTGTTCATCCTCGTCGCCAAACCATGGCTTGGATAAACTTGACGAAATGGACCGGACTTCGTGCAAGAGGAATCAAAACTGAATTCCATTTGCATTAGCAGATGCAGATCGACTTTGCGAACAGAGGCACAGCAGAGCACACGTTCTCTTCTCTCGGACAAACAGAACGAACCACACCACGGATACTGCAGAGTACTACAAGTACAGCCTACCCAAGCCTGTTTGTTCATAACGGCGATCAATTCTGGTATGAGACGATGGTTCCTTAGAATTCAAGAACACTACTAATCTACTCAGAACGAGATGTACCCTGACAGAAAGCTGCAGGCAAGAACACTACTAATCACCAGGGGAAACAAATGGAAGCCGCCGGCGAGAGGAGATGGATTATATTCAGATGGCCATCATCTCATTTCTCATCACGACGACGACGACGACGACGACGACTGTCCCTCGTCTGTCTCGCTCGTCAGCTCCATCCCCTCTAGCCAAGACTGGACGTACTGGATCACCGAGCGATCGTTCCTCTCCCTCTCCATCTTCCCGACGGCGTCAAGCTCTGCATGCAAAACAGCAGCAATTTATCAGGGTCAGCGAGCAAAAGCAATTAGCGATCCAGATCTATCCAAATTAATAAATGCTTGCTAGTAAAATCAGATCTGAGCAACATCGATCGATGCCAAACAGCAATGCATGCAACTTTGTTCAGAGAAGAATTCCATTCATTCCGTGCATTGCTGTTTGCATGAAAGATTGGAACATGCATATATGCTGCTGTTGCCTGTCATCTCCAAACTAGTATGCAGGATGTCAGTTGCAACACCAGTGCAGGCACAGAGTATGATCAGTGATGATAGATATCACGGAACTGCTAGGATGTCAGTTGTAGCACCAGTTGCAGCACCAGTGCAGGCACAGCCAGCCATGGGTGTGGCCGCCGGAGGCGCTGCTCGCCGGGCACGGCAGCCAGGGTCGTGGCCGCCGGGGGCGCGGTCACCGGGAGCGCGGCTAGGCATGGGCGTGGCCGCCGGAGGCGCGGCTCGCCGAAGCATCGCCAGCCAGGGGCGCGGCCGCCGGGGTCGCAGTTCGCGCGGCCTCAGGGACGACGACGACGGCGGCTGCGGCTGCGGCTGCGACCTACTGCTGCTGGTCCTGCGACGCGCGAGACGATGACGAACGCGGCCAACTCCACGGCGCAGAGCCCGGCGAGCCTGGCTGGACCGCCACCCCACGCGCGGCCTCGCGTACGTGAGCTTCGGCACGGTGGCGTCCCCGCGGCCCGACGAGCTCCGCGAGCTGGCGGCCGGGCTGGAGGCCTCGGGCGCGCCGTTCCTGTGGTCGCTGCGCGAGGACTCGTGGTCGCTGCTCCCGCCGGACTTCCTGGACCGCTCCACCAGCACCGGGTCCGGGCTCGTGGTGCCCTGGGCGCTGCAGGTGCCCGTGCTACGCCACCCTTCGGTGGGCGCGTTCGTGACGCACGCCGGGTGGGCGTCGGTGCTGGAGGGCGTGTCCAGCCGCGTGCCCATGGCGTGCCGCCCCTTCTTCGGCGACCAGCGGATGAACGCGCGGTCCGTGGCGCACGTGTGGGGGTTCGGCGCCGCGTTCGAGGCGGGCATGACGCGCGCCGGGGTGGCCGCGGCCGTGGAGGAGCTGCTGCGCGGGGAGGAAGGCGCGCGGACGAGGGCCATGCATGCACCTGCGCGTGGGAAGGGGTTTTCTACAAATGTGCTTTGAATTTAAGGTTAAATAAATAGGTATAGACTGCAGTGAATCATTTTAAAAGTTTATGGACCCAAAAAGCCACTTTGGAAGTTGATGGACTCAACTGAAACTTCCTCACAAGTTAATGGATCTCTGGTGCATTTAACTCTTTTTTAATTTAAGACATCATATTATTCAATGTTTAAACGTTGAATCAGAGTGCAAATACTATAATTATATTACCGAACTAGAAAATGAATTTATCAAATTAAATGTGAAATTTTCTGTACGATGTATCGTTCACTAAAATCCTAGATCCAACACTAATGATGGAACATACTACGTACGACGATGAACTCATGGCCTATAACACGGCTACAACCAACAGGACGCCGTGTCTGTGCATGCATATGCGATGTGTACTCTCGATTGATCGCTTCATCAAATTAATAAAGCATGACTTGGTCAAGTCAAGGTTAGGTATTTTCTTTTCTATTCTTATCCAATCTTCGTTATATTGCTAATTGGTTAGGGTTCTTTGCTCATATATATATATATATATATATATATATATATATATATATATATATATATATATATATATATATATATATATAGAGAGAGAGAGAGAGAGAGAGAGAGAGAGAGAGAGAGAGAGGGAGGGAGAGAGAGAGAGAGAGATTTTTATCCTAATTAAGCTCTTGAACACTATTTATCTCATTGTCGTCTTTACTGATATGCATTAAGAAATAAGGAATGGATATTCATGGAGTCTAAATCTCATTGAAGCTAATGATTTAATCTTTCTAGCGTAATATTAATTGTGTAGTGATGTTTTTGATAAACACGTGCGTGCCGCACGTGCATATTTGCTAGTGTATCTAGACATACATATATAGCAAAATGAATGTACCAAAAAGTCAAAGTAACCTGTAATTTGTAACGGATGGAGTATTAGTTTATTTGAGCCCGCGGCAGCCACTAAATGAGCCTTAAAGTATTGCTACTAATATGTTGGACAAGCCCAAAATCAACACGACCTGCTCAAAGCTTCGTCATGCCAGGGCCCAAACCGAAGTCTCCCTATCCTGAGCCCAATCGGACCACTCGATGTCTCAAAAACTAGAGTCACGTCCTGTTGTCGTTCGGCAACGTTCAGTCGTGTTGCCGTTCCACGAATTGGAACGGCGTTCCCGGTACGCGGAAGGTGCCCACGTTCCGTGTTTCGGCTGCTAAGATCTACATACACGTTATGTCCATATATATTTTAAATGCTATATATTTAGAAAAGTCTGAATATATAACTTATAATTTAAAATAAAGGAAGTATATCTTTTGAGATACAAAGGACGTGTTTGGTACCGCTCGTCGGCCTGTTCGGGAGGCCGTAAACGATCGTGGATTATTTACTGCTGGCTGGTTTGGTGTGAGAGAAAAACACTGTTCCTGGCTAGAAATTTACGATCGTTTACGAGCAAACGAACAGGCTGTGTGTCCGCTTTAGCTTCTTCTGACAAATAGTGTCACTGTTTTGCATTGTAGCGGAAGCTGTTTCGGACCCCAAGATACCAAATAACTACAAAAGGGGTGAAGCAAGTGAAGCTGAAATTTCTAGCTTCTTCCGGTCTGGCTCTGACATGCTACAATGCATCTACAATGTTGTAGTTAAAGCTGGGAAAGTTCATACCAAAGTTGTCCTATCGAACGGTTATCACATATGGCTACTGTTACAAGAATAGTCGTTGGTTAATTATAAATGCGATCATTGGTGTTAAGTAGGATTCTATATATTTTTTTAACAAAAAAAAGATGAACAGAGCTCAACCTTAGGAGAGCCTTCCTTTTTTGAACATTTAAAACTATTATATTTCGTAACAAAACGGGTAACAGAGATGGGGGTCATATTATCTCAATCAAAGTTTTGTAACACATGCTTGATATTACAGGTCGGAGAATAAGCAAGTGCCCAACAAAAGAGAGAGAGAGAGAGAGCATGTAGTCGTGATGCTTGCCCGTCTTGTCTTTTAGCAAGGGCATTAGCCATCTTATTTGTTTCTCTACATATCTTGAGTACCGAGTAGCGTCTTGCTTGCTTCATGTCCTGCACTGCAATGATAGGACACAACGACCAATGTGCACGATGAGTGTGCGAGGATCCAGCAAGAACAGCAGAGACCATCACATGATTGTCAGTTATAGAGTTGTATCTCGGGGATCGAGTGCAGCACCTAGCTTGCCACAAAAAGGAAAGTGTTGGCTTCAAGCTCCAAGGGTTCCAAGACCTGAGCAATAGCTACCTAAAAAAAAAGAAGTATGGGCAATACTTCTAACAGATTGAGTGAGAATGAAAACTCTAATTCCAGTTTAGGTGCATGTAGTAGGATTTGAGAGTTGACAGAGTCATCACAAAAAATTCTTAGACCTTCATGAGTCTGCAAGGTAGGAAAATGAGGAGCACCTATAATGGTAGGAGACATAGCACCATTTGCAATAGGCTCAGGGCATAGTGTCAAATTTAAGTGTTATATTGTAAGCCCTATCAATATCTTTAGCCTCATGCAACACTCTTGCAACTGTTCGTGTTGTCATTACGAGCCCAGGAAATGCAGAATTCCGTATGCAAGTTTTCCAAAGCGAGTTAAAAATGTTAATGATGCTCATGATGTTAATGATTATGGGGGTGTTCGACTGTTAGCCGCATCGCTACAGCTACAGTAACCTACGAGGGGAGAAAATGGCGCCACATCAGATGGGTACTGTAGCTGCAGCGCTGCGGTTGACAATCGAATAGCCCCTGTGCACTGGGCGCGTCGTTGTGACAACTACATCCCCTCCTCGGTTTGAAGTGGTTTTGTAGGTGTTTTTCTCCTTTTTATAAAAAATCTAAAAAATACTTGTTAAGGTTTTTGAAAACATAGAAAATGCCTATAAGTTTCCAAAATTACGAAAAAAAGCCGTAGAGATAGACGGGGACACCATGAATCCAAATAAAATACTTATAGCTTATGAAACGTCTAGAAAAAAATTATGTATTTTCAAAACATTATAATTGATAGGCAGACGTGTTTTGAAAACTTTTAGCAAAAAAAAAAGACATAACCAACACAAATCAATATCATGATTGCATTTAGCATTATCTATGTTGGATCTATGCTTATTGAGTTTCATGTTTTTTTTGTTGTAAAAAGTTTTTATAAAACATGTTTAGACATTGATCAGAATGATTTGGTCTTTTCTAGATTTTTTAGGTTCTTATTTTTTCATTTTTTCAAGAACTAAATCTAACTTTTGGAAGCTTCTATATTTTCACCAGCTCTAAACATTTTATTTGGATTCATTGTATCCTAGTCCATATGTAGGGTTTTTTCTCAAAATTTTGAGAAGCTTAGAGACATTTAATGTCATTAAAAAAACTTATAAAGTATCTATTTGGATTTTATAATTTAAAAAGATAAAACCGTCTTCAAAACAAACTCTTTTTAAGAGCAACATAATTTGAATGGTTTCAAGAGTTAAGAGTTTAGATATCTGTCTTTTATAGTCTAAGAAAGAAAATTAGACTACAGCTGCTCCCTCTATCTAAAAAAAGTGATGTTCAGATAGATTAATGGATAAGAGAAATGTCTCTAATATCCATAGTATATCACACATAATTTTCTTAAAAGAAGAGATGTAAATGTCTCTAATATCCATAGTATATCACACATAATTTTCTTAAAAGAAGAGATGTCGCGTGGTTTACTTCCTAACTAAGACGCGATGCATGGAAGCATGCAGATATCCGAGGCAGGCAAGAAACACTAGCCCATCTCAATTGATAATTTGACGTCGGATCTGTGGGCCAACAACATGTCTAAAACTTAGAATATTATTTTTTCTGGAACAAATTTTAAATCACATAACATCATTTCTAATGGAGAGAGTTAACGAACTTCTTTTTTTCCTAGGTAAACAAAACCAGCGGGACTCTACCACAGTCCACCAAGTCACCACCAGGCCCTTTCAAAAAAAAAAAAAAAAAAAAAAAAAACCTCACCACCATGTAAGAGCCAACCACCGACTAGGCAGCTATGGCCCATGGCCCCTGTTGTCTGCGACTGCGGGTCTGCAGCAGGCGAGCAGCAACTGCGGCTCGCAAATCACGGCCACGGAGAAGTCCGTTCCCTCGCCGCGTAAACCAAAGCCAATCCAAAAACCTCGCAAATCAATCATAGCCATACAATTTCCAAAATCCAAAAAAAATTCAACCACCAACGAACCAAGCACTTTCGCAACGCAAACACGCGCGTGGAAAACAAAACGGCACACATTTTCCTTTTTTCTTTTTCGATTCCAGACAGAAAACTGAAAAAGACAGCGAGGAAGGAAAAAACACACCGAGGCAGCGCAGCCGGACGAAGAGGAGAGGCGTCACGCACTCGCGGTGCCAGTGCCGCGCACGGCAACCCAACCAGCCCAGCTCCGGCGAGGACGCAACCGTCGGCGTCGCCCTTGGCCTCGTCTCGCTATTTGAAGTCGCGCGGTCGCGAGCCGGAGTCCAGATCGAGTCTCGCGCGCCCCGGTGAGGGGTTTCGACACCGCGAAATGCCGCCTCCGGCTGCGATGCTGCTCCTCACGGCGGCCCCGGGGTCTCCCACGCTGTCGCCGACCCTGGCTGCGAGGCGGGCGCCGCTCCGGGCCCCAAGGCAGCGGCGGCTGCGGCCGGCGAGGATCCGCGCCGCCGCGGCGATCGGCGGCGAGTTCGGTGGCCTCGGCCGGCGCCGCGTCGTCGTGGGGGAGTTCATCGAGCGCCTGCGCAACGTGCTGCCCGGGGGCAGCTGGTGGCGCCTCGAGGACGGCGACGAGGCCGGGGATGGGGCCGGCCGCGCCGAGGGGAGCGGGACCACCGCCGTCTCCGCGCTCAGGCGGATGTGGTCCCTCGTCGCCGGCGACAGATGGGTCATCTACGCCGGCTTCGCGTCCCTCGTCGGCGCTGCGGTAACGCTTGCCCAGCCATGACATGACAGTGTGCTATGGTTGACTAGTGATTTATCTAGTTTACAGTGTTTGTTGGTGAGCGTAGTGATGTGCTTTGGTTGCCATTGCAGCTTGCGGAGATCGCCATACCGCATCTCCTTGCCGCGTCCATTTTCTCCGCGCAGAATGGAGGCGCAGTGTTCTACCGAAATGCCAAGCTTCTGGTTGTCCTATGTCTGGTTTCCGGGGTGTTCAGGTTAGTTATATTTTGCTCATATTGTCCATGGTATAAAACGACACACATTTTGCTATTCAACTCACCGGTTTGCTCAGTCAATGGAAGCAGCTGACCATAGGCCCTGCTGTTTATATCAGTAAAATGTGGTTTTCTGCAGACTGTAGTTTGTAATGTAGGGTTCTGAAAGCTCTATGTGATCAGCAAAGTTTGGAAGTATACTCTGAAACATTTTGGGGGTTTCGACCATGAAGTTTTGATGTATGTGCAATATAATGATGAATACAAAAGGCGTGATCATAGGGAAAATCATGCTTGCTACAGAACATTATGAAAAATGCACATATACAAATTTGCACAAATGGAAACAATCAACTTTTCATGATACTCTGTACAGAATTATCATAATTGATTGTTGCATTCTGCATGGTTTTGTGAAACAAATCAGGTTGCTTATGTAGTGGTATCCCTAACTTGCAGTGGCGTACGAAGCTGCTGTTTTGGTGTTGCAAACATGATATTGGTAAAACCATGTCAGATTCCTCATGTCCTAACAAAGTAACAAGTTTGTCTGTCCATACTCCTTCCATATGATCTGTCCTAACACTCATCTGAATTTTTCTTAGGTCAAACGGACGAGAGAGGAGCTATTTGATTCCATTCTTTCACAGGTAAGAAAGAATGCAGAAATATGGAAGCTGAAAGAAAATTTATTAAGCATTTTCCCCTCAATAATACCACTAGGATTTTTACTGTAGTTACATTGTGCTAGGATATTTCCTTTTTTGATGAAGAAACAGTCGGTGATTTGACAAGTAGACTTGGTTCGGACTGCCAACAAGTGTCTCGTGTTATAGGCAATGACCTTAACCTGATTTCACGCAATTTACTTCAGGTGAAAATTCCTTTGCAATTCTTCAATTGAACATCATTCAGCGTTTGAAAAGCTCATGTGCTATTTCATTAATTTATCTCAGGGTGCAGGTGCATTAATTTATCTGCTAGTCTTATCTTGGCCTCTCGGATTGTGTACAATGTTTGTTTGTGCAACTCTATCAACAATTATGCTAGTTCATGGACGGTAAAAGATTACTCCTTTGTCTCTTCCAGCTGTCTGTTCATAAACTCTAGTGCCATTTTATGCCATTTGATTGTTAGTGCTGTGCATTTTTTTAAAAGGCTTATGATAGAAATATATTTGTTTGCTTGCATTTTTGGTGTATGTGAGAGAAATCAACCCATCACATTACTACTTGATTGGTAGGTTTCAGAAAAGGGCAGCTAAATTTGCACAGGAGTTCACCGCAAGCGCCAATAATGTAAGATTTTGTAATCAGACAAATAAGCCATTTGCTAAAGTCAATTTCATTTTCTTCGTATGCCTTAATATTTTACACGGATGTAAATCAGGTTTCTCAAGAGGTGATAACTTTGGTTAGGACAGTGCGAGTGTATGGAACAGAAAAGCAGGAGTTTAAAAGGCAATTTCTATGCTTCCCTCTCATTTTTTTTTGTCTCTTATTAGGTCCATTGCAGTAAACACTTTGTAGCTGTCAAGTGTCGTAATACCTTTGAGTCTTCCATAGGTATGCAAAGTGGCTTGATAAGCTGTATGATGTAAGCTTTCGGCAGACAGTGGCTTATGGAGGCTGGAGCCTGAGCTTGAACTATCTATACCATTCTACTCAGGTATCTCCTCTGCTATTGTTTTTTTAATAATTAACCATCAGAGTAATTTGTAATATTATCTGGTGGTGTTAAAGTCTTTACACTATTGATGAAGTACTCTTGCAAATAAGCTTCGCGTAGGTCATTGGAGTGGTGATTGGAGGTCTAGCAATCATGTCTGGGAAGCTAACTGCTGAGCAGTTGACAAAATTCACACTCTATGCTGAATGGCTAATTTTGTCCACATGGTGGATTGGAGACAACTGGTCCTCCCTCATGCAGTCTGTTGGAGCAAGTGAAAAAGTTTTTCGTTTGATGGATCTCCTTCCTAGCAAGCAGCTTAGCTCTGAAGGCAAGAAAATGTGTGCATGACTGTAAGACTAATTCTTTGGAGGCATAGCAATTCAGTAATATAAAGCTTTTCATCTTTGCAGGCCTCAAGTTAGAGAAATTGAAAGGGCAAATTCAGTATGCTGATGTATCATTTTCATATCCATCAAGACCTACGGTATTACTTACACCACAGTTTTTTATACTTTTATGTTTACAAGTACTGTTAAAGAACTTCTGATCTTAACATTTAATATCCTGGAAAAAATTAAGAAAATGTAAGGATGAACTCTAAAGTATGGATATTTTGTAATTATAAATGTTGGCAAGGGTTTATGTGGCCCTTCATTTACCCTTTTTTTTATTTCTAACAGGTACCAGTTTTGGGAAGATTGAATCTAACACTGAATCCAAATGAAGTAGTTGCAATTGTAAGACATAGGGGTCTTAATTTTTCTTTGGCAGTTTATTCTCATAGACTGATATTGGATGTCTTACTACCTTTATGGATGGAACTTGGTAGGTTGGTCTTAGTGGAAGTGGCAAGAGTACTATAATCAATTTACTACTAAGATTATATGAACCTACAAATGGGCAAGTAAGCTGTTCCTAACTGTGGTCTCAGCTTTTCACACTTCCATAGTCATCCTTTGATTGTATATCTCACACTTGTGTGCTGATGCAGATACTAATTGATGGTGTCCCACTCACTGAGCTTGATATCAGATGGTTTAGGGAAAGAATTGGTTTCGTCGGACAGGTTGAGGATTAATCAACTCCACATACATTAAGTACCGCATGAGACTCGTGTTTTACTGAACAACCATGTTTTGGTATATGCAGGAACCACGCCTATTCCGAATGGATATTTGCTCTAATATTAAATATGGTTGCCCAAGAGAAGTCAGTCATGAAGAAGTGGTCTGGGCTGCAAAGCAGGCCTATGCTCATGATTTCATAATGGCTTTGCCTGATGGTTATAACACCATTGTTGATGATGCTCTTCTCAGTGGAGGTCAGAAACAACGTGTTGCTATTGCCAGGGCCCTTCTGAGGGACCCATCTATCTTACTGCTTGATGAAGCCACTAGTGCGCTTGATGCTGAGAGTGAACATTATGTGAAGGTAAATCATTAATGAAGAATTTGAATATCCTATGAGTTCAAATGGTGTATATACAATCCAAATGTTCCTAGGAAAAATCTATTGACATCTTTCTGTCAAACTAGAGCGTCATCACAAAAGTTAGTCGAGATTCGAAGGCTCAAAGAACAGTGGTAATCATAGCACACAGGTAATGTATACTAGGCACACAGGTGTTTGCTATCTTGATTTTTGAGCATGCCTGATAATTTGGGATTTTGAAATTTTTTTTCTTGTTTAGGCTATCTACAATTCAAACAGCTGACAGAATTATTGTGATGGAAAATGGTAATATTGTGGAGGTATGTTTTCAACTGTTGCTTCCTCATTATTTCATTCCGCAAACTCTAGTGCTGTTGTGATCGTTTAGAGATACATGATCTCATGATTGTTGTCACCTACTTATACAATATCTTATACGCTTTCACCATCATTTGGTTTCTTATGTCCAAGTTTCTTTGTATGGTTTTGCAGGATGGCAAACACATTGATCTTATTGAGAAGGGTGGTTTATATTCAAGATTAGCCAGGCGACAAAATGACGATCTCAAGTAGCCCTGAAATCACAGAATGTGGTTTACTCCACGCCTTTTTTTCAGTGGAATGACAGAAGTGAGAGTCGTCTGTCATTGGTGTATTCTTTGCAAGGACTGACCTGGACCCAGGAGCTCGAAATAAGCTGGCATTGTTTTTACCATGAACCAGAAACGGTTTACAACTAATCAAACTAAACCAAAACGGTTTTCCCCCACGAGGACGAGCACATTAAGCATCGAGAGCGGCAGTATGGAGAGCAGACATCTAAGAGTCCAGTAGTTTGTAAAGATAGCTTCCACCGCATCCCGTTAGATCCAGCATGCATGTAACTACAAAAGTGTATAGGCGTTTTTATCTTGTTATTAACGGGAACTCTGAAACTTATTTTACACACGGAGGAAATGCTATAGTTTTGTTACGAGCACTTTGTACCTCATTTCCTGAATTTTCGTGTCAAAAAAATGTATATGCAATTCACGTAGAATCGTGTTAGGCTGCTAGACTGTATTTTATACGACAATAAATTTTATTGCCTTTCTCTTGTTCTTGTATTACTTTTTTTTATAACCTCTCCCCTAATACACGGTTGGAGCATAAAGAGTCACTATGACTCGTTTAGGTTCCTATCCACTGGTGAATACCCTTCTCCATTTTAGAATGACCGGTTATAAACCATGTACATTCCCATCCACTGGTGAATACCTCTTCTCCACTTTAGAATGGTGGGTTATAAACCATTTACATCTTTTGGAGCTTCCTCAATGAGAACTCCACTGAGGAAGATCATCAAATCCTCCACCGGACCGTCTAGGTTATGACAATCACTAAGAGTAATAAGTCTTCATCTTCAACTATAAAAATCCAGCCAAGAACACAAGTAGCACTAAGGCTAACTCTCAATCTTCACTTCTTGCCATGGACGGCTTTTCAATTGCTTCAGTATCCTTTCTATAAGTGCTAGCGAGGCGGGGAGGAGCAACTCCAAATGAACCAGAGGTTGCATAGAGAGTGAAGAGGTTGCTAGCCCTAGTCGTTGGAAAAAAATACTAACAGACTCAGATACCACCAAACCATCGGATGATCCATCGGCCACCGCTGCCTTCACTAGATCATACGGTGCTGGAATCCCAACGATTAGAAAGGATGGTGCACCGTTCATTCACAAATTCCACACATATATTATTTAAGTACAAACGATGCCGCTAAATATGTCCTCTGCACCATACGGAATCACATATCCATATCTTCAGGGCCAAGACACCATAGTCATTTGTGACTAAACAATATGATTATCCGCTGTAAAACACACATTATTCCATAATCACTTGTGCTTATTAATCACCAAAACCCTAAAGCACCACAAAATGGGGCTAGGCCCGTTCATCCACCTATGGAGCGTCTATCTTTCGATTCAATTTTTGCAAGTAGCCCTTCTTTGTTGACTTTTGTATGCATCTATCTTTCGACTCAATTTTTGCAAGTAGCCCTTCTTGGTTGTCATTTCTATGCATCCCCTTTCTATGCAGATCTTTTCTTATTCACGTTTCTTCGCTCAGCTTCTTCCCCTCTTCCATGGCTAGTTGGCTACAACAAAGTCAGGGGGCTCCATCCGTACCTTTGTTGTCTAGTGCAACTGTACAGTAACAGTATGATTATTATGGTTTACGCAAAACGGAGATGGTTTGAGGTCACATATGCTTGGGGATTGTTGCAACATGTAATGATAGATCATTACATCTGTGTTGGTGAGAGTGATTCCCACCCCACCCTAGTACCCTACTCCATAAGTTTTGAGTGTTAGATTGATCTCCACCAGTTGGCCCAACAGCTAATTGGGCCCTTGATCCGCGTCCTGATCGGGGGCTCCCAGCCGTTCTCCTAGCTGATGGGCCCCCGTCGCGCAGTACTATAAAGAGAAAGGTGGGGGCCGGGGCGCAAGGTATGAGGTTGACTGCTACCGCCAGTTCCCCACCAAGTCTAACCCTAGTCCGATCAAGAGGGGAGTGCTGTGAGCGACGGGAAGCTCCATCGGTGTCGCAACTGGACCGTGCCCCACTGCGATGCTACTTCTACTCTGACATCAGTGGCCACGTCGCGGCGGTGCCATGGCCGCCACTACATGCAGCGAGGTACATCACCAAGTACTTATCTAAGTAAAGTTTTACCCACTGATCTATGCCTAGATGGTCCAAGAATTCTATCAATGATATCAGAACCTTACTAGGGTATAGATCTAGATCTTGGGGTAGAAAAATGAAAAGAAATCATAAGGAGATGAAATATTGCGATTTTTTTCCAACCCCTAACCCTAACCCTAAAGACCATGGACGAATCAAGAGATGGACTCACCAGGGCTCCACCACCGCCGTCGCACCGCCGTCGCGCGGGAAGGAAGTCCCGCCACCGCACGGGAGAACGAGCCGAGCCACGCGCCGCCGGGCAAAGAGTGCCGCCGCAGTGGCTCGGGCTCATGGCATCGACGCAAGGCCGCTCGACGGCGGCGGCTCACTCTCGGGCGAACATGCGCGTCGGCGAGGGGGCCTACGGTGGCGGCACTATCTTTCCTCTGGCCGCTATGGACGGCCTATAGGATCTCTGGTACGCCTAGAGGAGAGGTGAATAGGCCTGTAACAATTCAACTCAAACCAAAGTCAAATTCACCAGCGGCACTGCCACTCTTTGAGCGCGACACTGCCGCACCTGCAGGAGAGATTAGTTCATAGTTCAAAATCTACCCAACGAAATTTAGATCGGGTAAATTTCTTAGCTTCCTACAGGGTGGTAGATCATAGATCGACAGCTAAAAGTGGTGGGAACACCACACACAAGTAGATTGGCCTCAATCCTAGAAATCACCTCAACAACAAGAACACAAGTGTAGCAACACAAGCACAGGATGACATAAGAATTTATCTCGTGGTTCAGCTTGCCACCAAGGCTTGCCTAAGTCCACGTTGTTGAGGTATACCACTAAGGCTTAGGGATTTGCAACCCTACCTTGTTCTCAAGTTAAGAGAGTGAACCCTTGAGATGAGGGGTGATTTTACTTGCTACAAGAGGTGGTTACAAACCTCCCGGGGCTACCACACAAGTTGACAAGCTCACCGAGCGACATTCTAGCCGGCTAGGAGCCAAGCTCCAAGAGTAACAAACACAACCACCAGCCAAAATGTGAACCATGTGCTCTTTAGAGTTTGAAATCAATGGAGATGCTCTCTTATCACATTTTGGACCCTTTTTCCTCAAGGATTGATGGGGAAATCAATGGATTTGCTTGGGGGCTTGAGATCAATAATGGAGTGAGAGAGAGAGAGAGCTCCTGCTCTATTTTGAGTGTGCTGAAGTAAGGAAGAAGGGAGCAGGTTGGTTCATTTTTCTATATCATTAGGAAAGAAAGGGAAAGGTATATATACCCCCCAGGCCCCAATGGTCACTTAAATCGCAGAAAGCCGTTGGGGAGAAAAAGAAAAGGTATATATATACCCCTAGCCCCCAACGGACATTTCACACAAGAGGTCAGGCAAGACAAGGTCTACGGCCTTGAGGTTGGGCGAGACAAGGCCGCCACCAAAGGGTCAGGGCGAGCTAGAGCCGATGACCAAAGGGTCGAATGAGACAAAGTCCGTGACCTTAGGGTGGGCAAGACGGAGCCCGCGACCTAAGGGTCGGGTGAGATAGAGCCCGTGACCAAAGGGTCGGGCGAGATGGAGCCTGTGACCTTGGGGTCAGGCGGGACAGAGCTCGTGACCTTGGGGTCGAGCGAGACGGAGCCCGCGACCTTGGGGTCGGGCGAGACGGAGCCCGCGACCTTGGGGTCGGGTGAGACGGAGCCCGTGACCTTGGGGTCGGGCGAGACGGAGCCTGCGATCAAAGGGTTAGGCAAACCAGAGCCCACACCCAAGGGGTCGGGCAAGTCGAACCTCGCACCCAAGGGGTCAAGCGAGTCAGAGCTCGCACCCCGCAAGACAGTAAGGATAATAGTGAAATGTAGATTATCTTGGTTGTGAATTTGAGGATGCATGTGGTTGTTTGAGCACTTGGTAGCATATATTAGTTTAAGCATTGTGCCCCCTTTATAGTATGGCTTTTTCTATACTCAAATTCAATATATAAAAGAATTTAAACCTCCTTTGAGTTTGAAGCCATCTATATTTGTAGTTGGGGGCTCCTCTGTTTCATGTAGCATCCTCAAATATAAATTCCCTGCTTGTCATCTCGATAAATCTCATTAGTTCTCTAATTGCGAGGTCATTATCACCAAAACCCACAATTAAGGCTTGATTGCACTTTCAATCTCCCCTTTTTTGGTGATTGATGACAACCCAATTAGAGCTTACAAAAGATATAAAATAAATACTAAGACTTTTCGAGCCATGGGTGTAGTGTCTCCCCCTAAATATGTGAATAGAGAATTGAATTCTCAAATTGGCACAAGAAGCCAAGATTCACATTTTAGTGAAAGTGATGGGGCTCCCCCTACATCCAAGCTCCTATGGGGTGCTGCATACTGTGTTAGGTATGTAAAACATGATGCAAATGATAGTTTATGCACATAAGTGCTTGCTGCTATGCGGTAGAGCCGCACCTGACTGTACGAGCAAGACAGAGTCAAGCACCACACAGCTAGCTCAAACAAAAGGATATGCAACCTAGCACAATAAGATGACTTCTAATCCACACAACGATACATGTCCATATTCGATAAACAAAGAGTCAAATAGTAGCATTATTTCACAATTTAAAGTTTTGATCAACTCTCAAACTTTCACCTAGTGAAGACTAACACTCATCGAATAGGACATGAAGCGTAGCGTTGTGAAAAGTTGTTGTTGACCCCTCTAATTTTCTCCCCCTTTGGTATAAAGCACCAAAAAGAGAGGAAAAGAAGAAAGATCAACACATACTCATCATCTCCCTGGATGTTAGTCCAATCAAAATCATCACCTCCTGCAGTAGTCCTGGCACCACCATCACAATCATCATCGTTGGAGTCAATACGTGCATGGCCCTGACGGTGAGTGGTGGTGGTGTAGCAAGTGGAACGAGTGGAACGCATCAGCTCCTGTCTCTGACGGTATCCCTCTAGGGTCTCATCCTAATCTGCTGCTCGTCCTTGCTCCTCCTCCTCCTCATCTAAATCTATGTCGTAGAGAGTCGGAAGGTCATACTATGGAGGAGGTGGAATAGAAGGAAGTGGTGGAAGGTCCTGTCCATGATGCTGACATTGCTCAAGCTGTGTATCATATGATCTGTTAGCTACATAGGTGCACTTTCTGAAGATTGCCTTCAACCACTTACCAAACTTCTTCATCTTGCCTCCACTGTGAGACCTAGAGTGGGGAGATTTAGGGATATCTACATGAGCATGAGAGCTCCCCACTCCCTGAGTAGCTGCAGCAGGCTGAGTCTTCTCAATTTTGTAGACAGTGTGCACCCCATTCTTCGGAAAATAAAATCTAGTGACCCTCTCAATCATGAACATGAGGTAGGAGGCTTAGGGCAGACCCCTCCTCCCATCCTCCACGACAAATCTAAATTCAGTCCACATGAATCTAGGGATATTGAACCTATCCCCACCTAGAGCGAATCTAGCCAACACATTTCTCACATAGCCATTAATACCTGAGGCTGCTCCATCCTTTGGGTTGATGGGGTTCCTGATGAGGTTGTTGAGGATGTAATAGAAGTTGTGTAGACCACTCCTCTTGCCATCTACAATCCTTCTATCTCTCCACATGTATCTGATGTCATGGATCTCAGCTCGAGGCTCATCATGAATATAAGTGTAACCTCTATGCTCCTCCCCAAGGCCAAGAATCTAGCTGAAAGTGATAAAGTCAACTCGGTAGTGCTGACCATCAGTCATCCAGTGAATCTCATCAGAGGTCTAGTCATAGAAGTATGTGACATGAAACTGTGCAAGGACTTCCTCATTCTAGTTATACTGGAAACCCATGATGTCTTAAAGCTGGAACCTGTCACAAATTTTGATCACCATATCAAACTCAGGCTCCTTCTTCTCCTGCATCTCATCCCAATCAATATACTAATCTTGATGATCTTGGTTTTCTTGGATGCAAGAATGGCAGTGGCATAAAAGTTGGAATAAAACTTATTCCAGAATCTGTAATCAATGCCCAAATCTTTGCGCACTGCATAGGGATTGATCCCCCTTGCCTCTTCCACCAGCTTCCAACTCTTGGAATAGTTGACAACTGCATGCTAGCGGGAGTCATCTGGAGGTCACATGATGATCTCACCCTCAAAATCTCTCATGTATCTGTCATCAAACTCAGAAAGATGATGTGGGGTGTCAGGAATGGCATCAGTGGTATAACCTGTCATCTCCAGGCTCTCCTCATCTTTAATGTATTGCTCACGCCTCCCCTTATCACTAAGTTGTAACACCCTTGGTGTTACGAGCTTGTTTAGCACCACGATTTAGGCCTAAGTAAAATTTTCGAAACGAGTTTCTTTGATTTTTTATTTAAAACGTACTTCTATGTGTAACAGTGGCGCTTAGTGCAGTGATAACCTATCCCTGTCTGTCGTCTCTGCACAAGACAGTACAAGTTGACCGACTGCTCATCTCTTGCTTGCGAAGCTGGTGATCTGGTCTGATTTTTTTTATTTGAAGCACGTGGTTCCTTCCCCCAGTCCTCACCATGTCTTTTTGCATTCTATGCGCGTGTAGGCGCGCAACTGACGGCCATGCTATGCCTTATCACTCTACCACCATTGTCTCATCGAGATGATAATCTTGTCGTGCTACCTTCGCTGCCTCCGCCTGCCTCGGTCTTGTCTGTCTTTGCGTTGCATGTCCTTGCCTGCCTCTGCGTATCCGTTTCTCTGCTTGGTACTACTACTGCTGTACTAGATGTGCAGATGACCACGCGAGCTTTTTTTCTCCTTTTCTATTTCTACTGCATCAGTCTTGTCTGCCATGCCGAACCGCTACTCGCTCTGTCCTCGGCCTTTGCTTTTCCCTCTCTCTCTGCCTTGGTTTCTTGCTGCAGATAAACATACACGAGCTGGCACTCGACTGCACGTTCTAGCATTGTCTCAGCGGCCAGCACTTTTCGGCACACACACACACACACACACACACACACACACACTGTCTGCATCTACCGAGCTACTACTTTTGCTGTTGTCTGTGCTGCTCGCACGCTTTCTCTTGCTTGGGACAGCGAGTGGTCTTGTCCATTTTTTTAATGGGAGCACAGCAGTCCGGCAGCGGCTCACCTTTTTGAGCACCTGCAGCAGCAAATTTTCACAGCCAGTAGCCGAGCCATTGCAGCTGCAAGCAGCTCCTGTTCTCCTAAGCCTCCATCGCCAGCCCTCGCGAGCGCTGCTCCCACCACCGGAGCCACAGCGCCCCTACCGTGTCCCACGCTGGACCGTAGCCGCAGCGCCTCACCGGCGTCCGCGCTGTCCCCTACCTCCATGCGCGAGCTCCACACTACACCTAGAGCACCGTCCTGCGCGCGACCTTTTTCCCCGCTCCTCGCCAGCGCTGAGCACCCCGCCGGATGTGACCCGGCCACTGTCGCAACCAGACAGGGCCGCACCGCCATCGCCCTGTCTCCCCATGTGCGCGCCTAGGCTTGGATTGCCACGTGTCGAGCCACCTCGCCTGCTCTATGGCGCCGTCCTTCTCAAGCATCTCGTCTAGCTCTGGACTATGCCACTCTCGCTGCCAGAGGCCACGCGCGCCTCTTCATTTCCTCTCCCACGCTACCGCATCTCACGCCCGCCGGTGCCGGCCTTCCCCCGCGCGAGCTCACGTGGACGTCCATGGCTCTGTTTCACCATGGCTCCTCCTATGCCCCACATGTCGGTGCCCCCACAGTCGCCTCTCCTTCTTCCTCCCGTGCTGGTCCCGCTGCCTCTCGGCACGATCGCACCATGGCCGCCATCACCATCTCCTTAGCGCTGCCATGGTCTTGTGTCATACCACAGCACCGGTGCCCCCCTCATCTTCCACTACAGCACCTTGCCGCCACCACGCCTTGTCCACCGGCAGGTTGCTCCTCTGCTCCATGCGCTCTGCTTTTGGGAAGAGAGAGCAAGGAGCGATGATGGATCAACAAATCAATTGGAGGATGTGTGGGAATCCAAAGATGGTGTAATGGTATTATCTTTAGGAGATGATGCAATGGGCTTTCTATTCAGATGATGGTGGTTGATCTGAAGATGCAAACACTAACTTTTGGTTATATCTTACCTAGGCAAGCCCCGATGCATAACCCCTACTTTTCTGTAGTTTAAATTATATTTGTGCATTAAGTTTTAAGGAGTTGAATGAAACCCACTTGCATATATATATCTTTATCCTATGAGTCTTACTAGTATAATAGGATTGTGTAGATTGCTATGCTACAGGACTCCGGTAGAAGTCAAGTGATTGTCTGTCACTTGCGAGAGATAGGAAATATATTACTGAATTATTATCCCTTAGAAAATATAAATGATGGAAAGGAAAATAGTGACCGGGCAGGGATATGGTTTGGGTATTGATGGGTGTAAGAGGTTGTGTTGCTGTGGACGTGGGGCATAGCTTGGTTACACTGCTTTCCCTGTCTGGTCGGTTAAGGACCGGTCATGGCATAAGACTCTAGGCAAGTCACAGACTTATTATCCTAAGCACATACTTGTGTATGGGCGCTTGGAAGACTTGTTGCTCCCTTGTCGTGGGTTCTGGCTCTTTCCGGACCAACTGTTAGGGTTTCTTTTTGATGGAGGAGGTCCTTGCACCGCACTGAGTCTGGGACACAGGGGCGGGGGCTTGGAGTCCCAGTTTGGATGGGGACCTGGACCCTAGGGCAGGAGAGTGATGGGTTGGTCTTGCTTGTGCCTTGGGTACAAGCGGGGCATGTGTTTTTGGGGTACCCAGCTGGGGGCATTGATTCATGAATCGCTGGGCGATCCAGTACGGCTTATCTACAGTTTAGCATCGTAGTAAGAACTAAAAGATGAAAGATGGAAGAAAAGGAAATCTGATTGCTTACCACCTACTTGAAAGTAGCACAGGTGCTTACATAGATTGGTTAGTTAATGAACCAATGTAGCTATTAATAAAAATCGAATATAAGGACACACGCTTAGTAATGCTTCCTGCAAATGTAATAAACCCACCAGCCTGATAGCCTTGCATATCCTTAGAGTCTTTTCTTTTCTCCTGTCGGGTAAGTCTTGCTGAGTACAATTAAATACTCAGGGTTTTATTCCTCCTGTTGCAGGTGATAGGTGGATGCTAAGGCTGACCCTTGTGTGTGGATACCTCCTGGTGGGCTCAGCAAGGATTCCTTTATGCTATGATCGTAGTTATTATTTATAACTCTCACCAAATGTCTTTATAAATGAAAGTTTATAATCTGTTGTCATAGTTGTTATATATCAATACTTCAACATGTCATGAATAGATATTCATTTCTGCTGTAATTCTAATCACATGTTTATATTTCGCTGTTCAATTAAATTGTTCATAACTCTAATAATATGGTTTCATTCCGCTATTATCATAATTATTATTATACTCTGATGTTGTATTAAAGTGATGTAAGAAATGGTAAGAATGATGTAAGCTTTATTCTCTCATTTGTGATCCTAATGGTAAAAATATTGATTTTTGGGTTCTCCCCTAGGGTGTGCCCAACGGAACCAAGTAATTTAGTGTTCTCCTTTGAGTGCTCAGTGTCTAATGGAAGACAAGCACTCCTAGGAGACATTAGATTAGGTGGTTCTACCATAGGTGGTATCAGAGCAGCAAATGAGAAAATATAGCTTCAAAAACCTTTTCTAAACTAAAATTTGACAACAAATTCTTTAAAAAGAATAGGACGTCTTTATGCGAAGTTATATAAGTAGCCCTATTACTATGGTTATGGATGTAGGATAGATGACACTCTACTGACTTAGGTAGGCTTAATTAAGTTTTCTACAAGTACACTAACTCGAGCAAAGTCTGATAGTATCGACTAGTTACAGGGAGAGAACGATGTGCCAAAAATCTAAGAACGGTTGCCCTATATGTTGGCAACAGTGGAAGGACGTATAGGACATGCATTCCTACATATCCTGTTTCTGCAATGTAGTGCCATATTGCTTGCAGATATGCCATCAATAGGTGTTACGCGTGTCGTATTATGCATGATGGCCTTGTTTCTGTTCTGGAGTTAGGTCTACACTGTGGCTTCATGCTTCGCATTCACCGTGGTTCATGCCTGTCGTGACCCACGTCTCCTCGTACCCCTTTTCTATGCTCTTGTCAGACCCTTGCCCTGTAGTCGTACTAGTTAGTAATGGCCTCGGACGTCACTCGCCTTGAACGCGTGGAATTTGGTTGATTCATCGTAGTGAACTCACGCGGGAACCCTGGTGGACCGCGCCAGGACCATTGAACGCTCTGTCTTTATAAGTAGAGCCTGGCTTAGCCATTGGTACCACCACTCAGCGCACTTTAGCTTGCTTAGCTTTTCCTTTGAGCCAGCCTTTCACTCAGCCTTCCTCGCAACCACCGCCAGAAATGGCAGGAGCCTAGGTTAGTAGTTACTGCCTGAATGTTGAGGGTTTTCTCAGAATCCTGCATGCCACCCTACAAAAGCTCAGAGTCAAAGATCGTCCCAAGTATGAGGGCCATGAGTATGAGGAGCATGGCACCGAGCGGTGTGAGGTTACCGTCTACATCGGGAAGAGTGAAGAGTTCCCCGACCTCACTAAAGCCTAGAGTGTGACTACAACTGGGTTTAGCTTCACCAACACCTACCAGATTGTGGCCCACAAAGCCTTGCGGTACCTCTACTAGATCTATGAGGAGCCCATTGCCCGTACCCTATGCGGTTCTTTCCACCTTTGGATAAGAATCGGCGGGCATGGAGGGCTCGCATGGAGGCTCTATAAGGGCGGGATGCGCAAGAGGACAGTCCTACCACGGTGCACTTGACCACATGCCTGCTTGCTCTGGATGAGTAGTATGACCATCAAGCCTTGGAGCTAAGGGCGTGCCTCTGATGCACCGAGGAAGCTGAGATCTTCAATCGAATGCTCTAGGTGTAGCTCACCGAAGCGCATGCCAGTGCTGTAGCTGCTGAGAGTCAGGAGACTATCATGTCGGAAACTCTAAAGGAGGCTTAAGACTGGCATGTCCATCAGCTACGTGTGGCCTATCTTGTCACCAGGGCCAAGTGGAGGACACTGGCTACTAAAAAGAAAGATGCCCCAATCTTGGAAGGGATCCCTATCCAACCACCTGAAAGAAGGAGAACTGGTGTTGCAGCACCACCAGCACCTCCTCTCACTCAGCCATTGCCACAAGAAGATGTAGATTAGTTGCCTTGGGATGTTGTACCCATAGTAGTAGTGCTTTTTATCATTGTCCTCCGATATTGTATTCTTGCCATTGTTGTTGATTCGTAGTTGTTAAGATCGTCCGCCAGTAGGGAAGGTGAATGCTGTATCATGCATGGGAGCCTGAATGCCTGTATGATGTACCCATATAAGACCGTTGGAACATGCATTTTATTTAGTTCATTGTGTTTATTGCGTCCATCTACTTTAAGTCTCGTTAGACGTCCTCCAAGTTTTCAAGGGTGATATTAAGCGGGTTACAAGAGAAATTGACATTCAGATACTAGCAGATCAACCGTGATTGGATATTATTGGATACTGTATCGACTAATTGTGGATGTCCTAGCAGAACACTTGAATCGCTTTAAAACAAATCCGTCATTGGATTTGAATTCATTGTCCCTTGTTGTTTGAATTTTCCCTTGCAATACTCCCCTTATTCTGTGGTCTATGACCCCACTGCCTTCATGGCGTGTAAGTTGGCAGTAGATGCCTGGTTAAAAGCTTATGGTGTCATGACAAAACCGAGAGCCTCCTATGGAACAGCTGCCACATGGTGACGCTGCTCGGCATGCACTAGTATCAAGGCTGTGGACCGAGTACCTTTACCAAGTTACACTGCCTTTGCTATAAATAATTTCCTTGGAAATATTCGGGTGTTAAAACGGGAAATCCACAATGGGTTGATGCAGAAGTGCTCTCTCAAGGTAAACAAGAGGTGGTTTTGGAGGAAGAAAGTGTAACATGGTCTTAGTCTACATGAAAGACGGATGTGGACAAGGAAGGAAAAGGAAAAGAAGAGTAGTAGGAAAAAGGTTAGTCGTGGATAGTCGGGAGTAATTGTAAAAGTCTGAGTGGATGTCATGTCCCAAGCTCTATGTTTAGTTGACCGCGCTACGCATGCAGAGTGATTTTGCTGTGTGCCCTATGAACATCGTTGGTGTTAGGTCCATTATCGCCCCATTTTCGCATAGCCGTGGCATCATGCCGTGCTCGCCGTCTTTGTGCACTGTGTGTTTCTCCTTTTCCCAGCATCCAGTCAGCTCTCGACTCTCATGCCTCATCCCTCATACCGGACCCCCCCATTTCTTTCTTTTTGTGGACACGACCGCCCGCACGCCTGCCTCGTCGAGCGGACCCCCTCTCATCTCCTTTATTTCCCCCTTTGCCACTCGCGCAGGAAGCGCACCATGTCTTCGACCTTATCTCCACAGCATGCACCGTCTGTGTATCCCATCCACGCCGCCTCCGCTTCTGGTGTGTTGCGCCTCACCTCCATTCATCGCTATAAAATACCCTTGGTCCTTGTTCTTCTTCTTCATCCCATTCCCTCACATTCGGATCAGAGCTATGAGATCCAGTCGCCATTGTGAAGCGAGATTTGTCAGTCTGAGGTGATGGTGTAATCTGAGAAGAAAGAAGAATTTGATCCATCAAAGAAGTTCAAGTTCCCTTTGGTTAGTTTGATCTTAGGGTTCATGATGTTTGACTTCTCAGTCGACTGTTTCTGGATCTATTGGTGCTACGCTATGTTTTGGATAATCATTATCTTGTTATTTCTTCATTGCCCTCATCTATCTCGACTTCTGGATTAAGTCTCAGTGGTATTAGGTTGCTCTAAACCATGTATCCCTAGATTCCCATGTGGTTTAGTATTCAAAGTCGTGTAACCTTTCGTGTAATCCCTGATCTATGGAATGTAATCGCGTATCCCCTCTTCTAATTCTTGCTTCGAATCTCAGGACAAGATTCTTTTTAAGGGGGGTTGGTTGTAACACCCCTAGTGTTATAAGCTTGTTTAGCACCATGATTTAGGCCTAAGTAAAATTTTCAAAATGAGTTTCTCTGATTTTTTATTTAAAACATACTCCTATGTGTAATAGTGGCGCTTAGTGCAGTGATAACCTATCCCTATATGTCGTCTCTACACAAGATGGTACAAGTTGACCGACTGCTCATCTCTTGCTTGTGAAGCTGGTGATCTGGTCTGAATTTTTTTTTATTTGAAGCACGTGGTTCCTTCCCCCAGTCCTCGCCGTGTCTTTTTGCGTTCTATGCGCGCGCAGGCGCACAACTGACAGCCACGCTATGCCTTATCACTCTGCCACCATTGTCTCATTGAGCTGATAATCTTGCCTTGCTACCTTCGCTGCCTCCGCCTGCCTTGGTCTTGTCTGTCTCTACGTTGCATGTCCTTGCCTACCTCTACATGTCTGTTTCTCTACTTGGTATTGCTGCTGCTATATTGGACGTGTAGATGACCACGCGAGCTGTTTTTCTCCTTTTTTATTTCTGCTGCATCGGTCTTGTCTGCCGTGCCGAACCGCTGCTCGCTCTGTCCTCAGCCTTTGCTTTTCCCTCTCTCTCTGCCTTGGTTTCTTGCTGTAGATAAACATACACGAGCTAGCACTCGACTGCACGTTCTAGCATTGTCTCAGTGGCCAACACTTTTTGGCATATATACACACACACACACACACTCACTGTCTACATCTACCGAGCTACTACTACTGCTGCTATTCATGCTGCTCGCACGCTTTCTCTTGCTTGGGATAGCGAGTGGTCTTGTCCAATATTTTTTTAATGGGAGCACAATAGTCCGACAGCGGCTCACCTTTTTGAGCACCTGCAGTAGCAAATTTTCACAGCCAGTAGTCGAGCCATTGCAGCTGCAAGCGGCTCTTGTTCTCCCAAGCCTCCATCATCGGCCCTCACAAGCGCTGCTCTCGCCACCGGAGCCACAGCGCCCCTGCCGTGTCCCGTGCTGGACCACAGCCACAGCGCCTTATCGGTGTCCGTGCTATCGCCCACCTCAGTGCGTGAGCTTCACGCTACGTCTGGAGCGCCATCCCACGTCGAGCCCACGCACGACCTTTTTCCCTGCTCCTCGCTGGCACCGAGCGCCCCACCAGACGTGACCCAGCCACTGTCGCAACCAGTCAGGTCCACGCCGCCATCGCCCTGTCTCCCCACATGCGCGCCTGGGCTTGGGTTGCCACGCATCGAGCCGCCTTGCCTGGTCCATGGTGCCATCCTTCTCAAGCATCTCCTCTAGCTCTAGACTGCACCACGCCTGCTGCTAGAGGCCACGCGTGGCTCATCATTTCCTCTCCCGCGCCGCCGCATCTCACGCCCACTGGTGCCAGCCTTCCCCCACACGAGCGCACATGGACGTCCACAGCTCTGTTTCACCGTGGGTCCTCCCATGCCCCATGCATCAGTGCCCCTGCAGTCACCTCTCCTTCTTCCTCCTGCGCTGGTCCCACTGCCTCTCGGCACGACCGCACCACGGCCGCCATCACCATCTCCTCAGCGCCGTCGTGGTCTTGCACCATACCGCAGCACTGGTGCCCCCCTCGTCTTCCACCACAGCACCTTGCCGCCACCACGCCTTGTCCACTGGCGGGTTGCTCCTCTGCTCCATGCGCTCTGCTTTTGGGAAGAGAGAGCAAGGTGCGATGATAGATCAACGGATCAATTGGAGGATGCTTAGGAATCCAAAGATGGTGTAATGGTATTCTCTCTAGGAGATGATGCAATGGGCTTTCTATTTAGATGATGGTGGTTGCTCTGAAGATGCAAATACTAACTTTTGGTTATATCTTACCCAGGCAAGCCCCAGTGCATAACCCCTACTTTTCAGCAGTTTAAATTATATTTGTGCATTAAGTTTTAAGGAGTTGAATGAAACCCACTTGCATATATATATATATATACATATATATATATATATATCTTTATCCTATGAGTCTTACTAGTATAACAGGATCATGTAGATTGCTATGCCACAGGACTCCGGTAGAAGTCGAGTGATTGACTGTCACTCATGAGAGATAGGAAATAATTACTGAATTATTATCCCTTGGAAAATATAAATGATGGAAAGGAAAATGGTGACTGGGCAGGGATATAGTTTGGGTATTGGTGGGTGTAAGAGGTTGTGTCGCCATGGACGTGGGGCATAGCTTGGTTACACTGCTTTCCCTGTCTGGTCGGTTAAGGACCGGTCGTGGCATAAGACTCTAGTCAAGTCACAGACTTATTATCCTGAGCACATACTTATGTATGGGCGCTTGGAAGACTTGTTGCTCCCTTATCATGGGTTCCGGCTCTTTTCGGACTGACTGTTAGGGTTTCTTTTTGATGGAGGAGGTCCTTGCACCGCACTGAGTCCGGGACTTTGGGGCGGGGGCTTGGAGTCCTAGTTTGGATAGGGACCTAGACCCCAGGATAGGAGAGTGATGGGTTGGTCCTGCTTGTGCCTTGGGTACAAGTGGGGCATGTGTTTTTGGGGTACCCAGCTGGGGGCATTGATTCACGAATCGCTGGGCGATTCAGTATGGCTTGTCTACGGTGTAGCATCGTAGTAAGAACTAAAAGATGAAAGATAGAAGAAAAGGAAATCTGATTGCTTACCACCTGCTTGAAAGTAGCATAGGTGCTTACATAGAATGGTTAGTTAATGAACCAATGCAGCTATTAATAAAAATCGAATATAAGGACGTACGCTTAGTAATGCTTCCTGCAAATGCAATAAACCCACCAGCCTGATAGCCTTGCATATCCTTGGAGTCTTTTCTTTTCTCCTGTTGGGTAAGTCTTGTTGAGTACAATTGAATACTCAGGGTTTTATTCCCCCTGTTGTAGGTGACAGGTGGATACTAAGGCTAACCCTTGTGTGTGGATACCTCCTGGTGGGCTCAGCGAGGATTCCTTTATGCTATGATCGTAGTTATTATTTATAACTCTCACCAAATATCTTTATAAATGAAAGTTTATAATCTGTTGTTATAGTTGTTATATATCAATACTTCAACATGTCATGAATAGATATTCATTTTCGCTGTAATTCTGATCACATGTTTATATTTCATTGTTCAATTAAATTGTTCATAACTCTAATAATATGGTTTCATTCCACTGTTATAATAATTATTATTATACTCTGATGTTGTATTAAAGTGATGTAAGAAATGGTAAGAATGATGTAAGCTTTATTCTCTCATTTGTGATCCTGATGGTAAAAATGTGGATTTTTGGGTTCTCCCCTAGGGTGTGCCCAATGAAACTGAGTAATTTAGTGTTCTCCTTCGAGTGCTCAGTGTCTAATGGAAGACGAGCACTCCTGGGAGACATTAGATTAGGTGGTTCTACCACACAAGTTCCTTTGGAGATGCACTACTGCCTGCTGCTATTGACCTCCCTCGACCACGACGAGGTGGATCCTTGTCTCTTTGCTCATTCAACTTCCTTTTCCTCCTTTGGTCATTATCTCTACGCTCCATCTTCTCAACCAAGGATAGGAGAGGAGAGGGAAGAAATTGCTTGAGCAGCCGTCAGTGTCGTTGAGGAAGAGCTAGCAGCTGCCGCTGCACTACCAAAGATTGGCAACGCGTGGCCAAGCGACGGTGACGACACGGGCACGAGAGGATAGAGAGGCGTGGGCGTCGACGTCGTGGGGGAAGATAGAGAGAGGGAAGGAAGTTACTGCGGTCCTAAGGATAAGGGAAAGAATAAATGGGCCCTCCAGTAAAGCCGTTTGGGCTGAATCTCAATAGAGATTCAAAGTGCGGCACTACGGCATGGCAGGCGTGGCACTGCCGCACTCCCAAAAACAGTGGGGGTTAGTTATAATCTATATGACTCTCTCTATATTGGATATGGACACATCTCACCTATATACCATGACCAAAAACAAATAATCAGTATAGACCATGATCATGATATATAAGTTGTCTTTTATAAATCATTTTTATGCACAATATAAAAATTTTCAACTCTTTTGCCTAGATACTAGTTTATCAAATAGAGGCATGCTAAAATTCAAACCACGTTATGAGAATCAAGTATATTTAGCTCACTACATAAAGCGCAAAACCTTGACTTATCGAGGGGCTTTGTGAAGATATCGGCTAGTTGCTTTTCGGTGCTCACATGGCGAATTTCGATATCTCCTTTGGTTTTATGATCTCTCAAGAAATGATAACGTATGTCTATGTGCTTGGTTCTAGAGTGACTTATGGGATTGTTTGCAAGCTTAATGGCACTCTCATTGTCACATAATAATGGGATTTTGGTAAAATGACATCCGAAATCTTAAAGGGTTTGCCTCATCCAAAGTAGTTGAGCACAACATGCACTGGTTGCAACAAACTCGGCCTTGGTGGTGGAAAGGGCTACACAATTTTGCTTTTTAGAACTCCAATACACTAGGGATCATCCAAGGAATTGACATGTCCCCAAAGTGCTTTTTTATCTACTTTGCAACCGGCGTAATCGGAATCCGAATACCCAAATAGATCAAACTTAGAGCCCTTAGGATACCACAAGCCAAGGTTAGGAGTGTGTACTAGATATCTCAACATTCTCCTAATGGCCACTAAGTGACACTCTTTAGGGTTAGCTTAAAATCTAGCATACATGCACACACAAAGCATAATATCGGGCCTAGATGCGCACAAATAAAGTAGAGATATACCTTGGTATCCACAGCTTTCCCTTCAATGTTGAGATCAAGATGTCCATTGGTTGGCATGAGAGTTTTGATAGGCTTGGCATTCACCATGTCAAACTTCTTGAGCATATCATGGGTGTACTTCGCTTGACTAATAAAAGTTCCATCCTTCACTTGCTTAATTTGAAATCTGAGGAAGAACTTCAACTCACCCATCATGGACATCTCAAATCTCTTTGTCATGATCCTACTAAATTCCTCACAAAAAGTATGATTAGTACTACCAAATATTATGTCATCGACATATATTTGGCACACAAATATATCTTTACCAACTTTGTGAGTGAAAAGGGTAGGGTTGGCTTTGCCTATTTCAAAGCCTTGTTTAAGCATTAATTCCTTAAGGCATTCATATCATGCTCTTGGTGCTTGCTTAAGCCCATAGAGCACCTTTTGGAGTTTGTAGATGTGGTTGGGGAACTTGAGATCTTCAAAACCCGGTGGTTGCTCAACGTAGACAAGTTCTTGAATGGGGCCATTGAGAAATGCACTCTTCATGTCCATTTGATATAGCTTGAAATTGTGATGAGCGGCATAGGCTAGAAGCATTCGGATTGCTTCAAGTCTTGCCACTGGTGCATATGTTTCCTCAAAGTCCAAGCCCTCTACTTGAGTGTAACCTTGAGCAACCAATCTTGCCTTGTTTCTTGTCACCACGTCATTCTCATCTTTCTTGTTGCAGAAGACCCACTTGGTGCCAATAATATTGGTGTTGGGTCTCTCCACCAAGGTCCACACTTGGTTTGTTTCAAAGTTATTGAGCTCTTCTTGCATGGCTATCACCCAATCTGGGTCTCCAAGTGCTTGCTCAACCTTAAGAGGTTCCAAAAATGAAACAAATGAGTAATATTGGCAAAAGTTTGCTAAATGTGAATGAGTTGTTACCCCATTTCGAAGACTCCCAAGGATGTTGTCAATGAGATGATGCCATTGTATTGTTTGCCTTAGCCTTGGATAATCAATGGCCTCTTGTCCATCTTTTGGATTTTCATTATCTTTTTGCTTGAATATAGGTTGTAGGTTCTGTCCTTGAATCAGAGTTGGACTTGCTGCTGCTATCAGAGGGAGTGTGGCACTGCCACTTTGCTGATTTGCAGCAGGGGTTGGCTCCCCCTCAGCATCAAGTACGTCAGCGGAACTTTATTCATCAACAGCTTGAGGAACCTCCACTTTAGTGACTTTGTCTTCTTATGGTCTTATATCACCAATATCTAATTGCTTGATTGCTTCACATGGTGGATCCTCCTTTCCTACAACACTTGAATCAACTTGCTCTACTTGAGAGCCATTAGATTCATCAAATGTCACATCTACTGCTATTTCAACTCTCCTAGAGGTTTTGTTGAAAACACGATAGGCATTGTCATTTGATCCATAACCAAGAAGAAAACATTCATCAACTTTAGGTGCAAACTTAGAGGTTTTGGGTTTCTTATTAAGTATGAAACACTTGCACCCAAACACTCTAAAGTAGGACACCTTTGGTTTGTTACCGGTTATAAGCTCATGAAGTTTTCTTCAACTTCTTGTGTAGGTAGAGGTGGTTGATGGCATGGCAAGTGGTGTTGATGGCTTCACACCAAAAGAGGTCCGGCGTCTTGTACTCATCTAGCATTGTCCTTGTCATGTCAATTAGTGTACGATTCTTTCTCTCTACCACACCATTTTGTTGAGGGGTGTATGGAGTTGAAAACTCATGCTTGATGCCCTCTTCATCAAGAAACTCCTCAACTTGGGTGTTCTTGAATTTGGTCCTATTGTCGCTTCTCATTTTCTTGATGGGGAGACCGAACTCCTTTTGAGCTCTTCTAACAAAAGTCTTCACTTTATCTCTAACTTGATACTTATCAAACAAGAAAAATACCCAAGTGAAATGGGAATAATCATCAACAATAACAAGACCATATTTGTTACCCCAATACTTAGGTAGGCGACCGGTCCAAAGAGATCCATGTGTATGAGCTCCAATGGTTGCATCATGGTCATGATGCTCTTTGGTGGGTGAGGTACGCCAACTTGCTTTCTGGCTTGACAAGCGCTACATATCCTATCTTTCTCAAAGTGAACATTTGTTAGCCCAAAGATGTGTTCATCCTTTTGAAGTTTGGCCAAGTTCCTCACCCCAACATGGGCTAGTCGGCGATGCCAAAGTCACCCCATGCTAGATTTTACCACTAAACAAGTCCCAAGATTAGCTTTACTTTTATTGAAATCAACTAGGTAAAGCTTGTTCTTTAAATGACCCATAAAGACAATAGAGGAATCCTCCCTTCTAAGGACTTCCACACCCTTATCTATAAAGAGACAATTGAAGCCCATCTCATACAATTGAGAAACGGACAACAAATTATAACCTAATGAATCAATATGTAAAACATTTGTAATTGAATGCTCAAGGGTTATAGCAACTTTACCTAGACCAATCACATCTCTGTTAGAGTTGTCTTTAAAGAGAATATTTTCATTTGAGTCCATCTTCGGGGTATATGATGAGAATATACTGCCATTGTCTGTGCAGGCTAATCTGTACTAACTCTTTCCTTCCTCTCAAACCTGACACACTCATAGCCATTTATGATATTTCTTCCATTTGTCTTGGCTCCTGCAGTGTGCCCAAGCCCATGCTTGATTGAGGGGTGTCTCTCTTGCTTGAATTGAGGCACTTTTGAATCATTTGCCTTCTTGTCACTTACCTGAGCCTTACCACTCAAGTAGCCCTTACCAATGATCTCATTGAGTCTAGCAATTTGTTTTCTCATTGCCTCCATGTTTTCAAGGTTAGTGGAATAAGCATTTAAATCAATATTATAACATTTTCCACAACCTTGACTAATGGAGGTAGTAGAGGCATCCTTTGCCTTAGAGGAATGTGAGTTGCTATCCCAAAGAATATTATATTGCAGCTCGAGTTCTTTGTGCTTTTCATCTAAGTCATAATACTTTTTGAGAGCAATATTTTCTTTCTTTGTGATAACATGGTCCCCTTGTTCTTTGGCCAAGGCCTTGCGTAAGGTTTCCACCTCACTTCTCTCTAATGCAAGAGCTTCCTTGCTAGCAATGTAGAGATCCTCTTGTTGGATAAGAGTTTTCTCTCTAGATTCTAGCTCGGCTTGGAGACTCTCTAAGCCCTCCATTAGTTTAGTGATGAATAGTTTGGTCTTTCCATCTAAGTTCTTACTTAAGTTGTCAATTTCTTCATCACTAGATTCATCATCACTAGAGCTATCACTAATATCACTACTAGAGATATCACTAGGAGGTGGAGGTGGAGGAGTTTTGGCCTTGGATTTAGATTTTATCTTCTTACCCTTTGTCATAAGACAAATGTGAGGGGAGTAGTAGTAGTCATCAGACATGTTGGTGAAGAAGATGGCTCATGGATAACAATGGTTGCAACTTTCTCATCTTCTTCATTTGAGCTTTCAATAGATGAATCCCATTCATGCCCAATGTGAGCTTCTCTCATGTTTTTCTTGCTCTTTCTCTGGTCGGCCTTGTCCTCCTTCTTATATTTCTTATACTTGTTCTCCTTGATCTCATGTGGGCACTTGGCAATAAAATGATTGGTGCTTTCATAATTGTAGCATGTACTCTTCTTCTTGTTTGGAAACTTCCTCTTTACTACCTTGTACCCTTGCTTCTTCAACCCTTTGTGAAACCTCCTCATAAAGAGAGCAACATCATCCACTTTCTCATATTGGTCATCATCATGTTCACTCTCACTAGAGGATGAGGTAGTCTCTACTCTTTCTTGAACTTCCTTGATTGCTTTGGGCTTGCTAATTGAAGCTTGCTTATTGGTCTTGGATTTGCTTGTAGAACCTTGCTTGCTTGATTTGTTGGCCTTGAGAGCTACATCCTTGTTGATCTTGATGCCTTCTAGCTTTGCTTGCAATTCTTTAAGCTTCTTCCTCTCATTTGCTTCTTCTCTTTGCATGTCAAAGGTCAAGATCCTCCCAAGTATATCATTTGGTGTGAAGTACTCAAACTTCTTTTCTCTAATTAGAGTTATTATGGTCTTATTTCTTGGTGAATAAGCTTCCAACATAATCTTGACAACTTTGTGAACATCTAGCTCATCATAACCATAGCCTCTAATCTTGCCCACCATGGTCATCAACCTATCAAACATCTCTTATGGCCCTTCTCATCTAAGATAACAAATCAGTTGAGCTTGGACATCAACAAATCAATTCTTACTTTTCTCACTATGTCCACCCCTTCATGTGCAAGATGCAAAGTATCCCAAATTTGCTTAGCAACATCCACACAAATCACTCTATTATACTCATCATCATCCAAGGCACTAAGTAGCATACTAGTAGCTTGACCATTGAGGTGGATGATTCTCATTTCTTCCATGGTTGGATTCTTGGGATCAACCGGTGGCTCAAGTTCATTGCAAACAACCTCCCAAATGCTAGGATGAAGACATATAAGATAGGCTCTCATTAAGTGCTTCCACTTGGCAAAGTTAGTCCCATCGAAATGAGGTAACTTGCCCGTGGGCATATTGATGAAAGACTTGCGATCATGGTTAGTCATAGACATAGAAGAATAGTTAAAGGATACGATGGTATATTTGTTGTCATCATTCTTCTTGACCTTTCCTTTCTTGTCCTTCTTACTATGCACTTGGTAGGACTCATCATCATCACCATCTTCGGAGCTGCTAGATAGCTCACTTGAAGATGCATTGGAGGCATTTGCTTCTTGTTCCTTCTTCTTTCTTGCTTCTCTTCTTTTTCTTCTAGCTTCTCTTTTGAGTCTTCTTTCTTCTTTTCTTGCTTTCTTCTCTTGTAACCACTGCTACTCCTTCTTCTTCTTCTCTCTTGCTTCTCTTTTCTCTTTTCTAGCTTCCCTTCTTCTTCATTTTGAGCTTTTTCAGCATTAGTTGCCTCTAGATATGGGAGCATGGAGTTGCTCGCTGTAGAGGCACTAAGCTCACTGATGTTAGTGTCATGCAGCTCAACATCCTCCAGATCAACATTGACGGGCTTCACAACACTGAATCCTCCCCCGAGCTCCATACCTCACGCGGTGAAGCGCACATGAGGTAACCTTGCTCCGATACTACTTGTAGAATCTCTGGTATGCCTAGAGGGAGGATGAATAGGCCTGTAACAATTCAACTCAAACCGAAGTCAAATTCACCAGTGGCACTGCTGCTCTTTGAGTGCGGCACTACCGCACCTGTAGGAGAGATTAGTTCATAGTTCAAAATCTACCCAACAAAATTTAGATCGGTTATATTTCTTAGCTTCCTATAGGGTAGTGGATCGTAGATCGACAGCTAAAAGTGGTGGGAACACCACACACAAGTAGATCAGCCTCAAACTCTAGAAATCACCTCAACAACAATAGAAACACAAGTATAGCAACACAAGTACAAGATGACACAAGGATTTATCCTGTGGTTTAGCTTGCCACCAAGGCTTGCCTATGTCCACGTTGTTGAGGTATACCACTAAGGCTTAGGGGTTTGCAACCCTACCTAGTTCTCAAGTCAAGAGAGTGAACTCTTGAGATGAGGGGTGATTTTACTTGCTGTAAGAGGTGGTTACAAACCTTCTGGGGCTACCACACAAGTTGGCAAGCTCACCAGGCAATGCTCTAGCTGGCTAGGAGCCAAGCTCTAAGAGTAACAAACATAACTACCGGCCAAAATGTGAACCAAGTGCTCTTTAGAGTTTAGAATCAATGGAGATGCTCTCTTATCATGTTTTGGACCCTTATCCCTCAAGGATTGATGGGGAAATCAATGGATTTGCTTGGGGGCTTGAGGTCAACAATGGAGTGAGAGAGAGCTCCTGCTCTATTTTGAGTGTGCTAAAGTGAGGAAAAAGGGAGCAGGTTGGTTCATTTTTCTATATCATTGGGAAAGAAAGGGAAAGGTATATATACCCCTAGGCCCCAACGGTCACTTAAATCATAGAAAACTATTGGGGAGAAAAAGAAAAGGTATATATATATCCCTAACCCCCAACGGACATTTCACTCAAGAGGTTGGGCGAGACGAGGCCGCCACCAAACGGTTGGGTGAGCCAGAGCCTGCGACCAAAGGGTAGGGTGAGATGAAGCCCACGACCAAAAGGTCGGGCGAGCTGGAGCCTACGACCTTAGGGTTGGGTGAGATGGAGCTCGCGACCTAGGGGTCAGGCGAGACAGAGCTCGTGACCAATGGTTCGGGCGAGACGGAGCCCACGACCTTAGGGTTAGGCGAGATAGAGCCTGCAACCTTAGGGTCAGGCAAGACAAAGCCTGCGACCTTGGGGTCGGGCAAGACAGAGCTCGCGAGCAAAAGGTCGGGTGAACCAGAGCCCGCACCTAAGGTGTCGGGCGAGTTGGAGCTCACACCCAAGGGGTCAGGTGAGTCGAAGCTCGCACCCTGCAAGACAGTAAGGATAATAGTGAAGTGTAGACTGTCTTGGCTATGAATCTGAGGATGCATATGATCGTTTGAGCACTTGGTAGCATAGATTAGCTTAAGCATTGTGCCCCCTTTATAGTACGTAGTTTCCTATACTCAAATTAACCCCCTTTGAGTTTGAAACCATCTATATTTGTAGTTGGGGGCTCCTCCGTTTCATGTAGCATCCTCAAATATAAATTTCCTGCTTGTCATCTCGATAAATCTCATTAGTTATCTAATTACGAGGTCATTATCACCAAAACCTACAATTAAGACTTGATTGCACTTTCACGGCTGCCACTGATGCTCTCCTCACTCTGTGCGGGGCTAGAACAGAAGGGAAGGGGAGCGAGAAAGAAGTAGAGGAAGGGTAGCCGAATTTGCTCCGATGGCGCTTTTCCTCACCAGCGATGACGGCCATCGTGGCCGCCGCCGATGTCGCCTCTACGGCGAAGAGAGAGGAGGGGAGGGTGTAGAATGAGCTAGGGTTTGGGGAGGAGACCAGCCAGATGGTTTTTGATCCACCGATCCACGCAGACAGCCATTGGATTCGATCCGACGATCGATGTTCGCTGGACCGGCAACCGGCCTAGGCAGGGAAGGCACTTTCCTAGCCTAGGCCCAGGTTGCGGCCTAGGCGCGGGGCAGCACGGCAGCGCGCTGGGCCGAGCATGGGCGCGTGGGCGAGATAAGCCGTTGGGCCACGCGGGAGCGCTCGTGGGCCTCTGCGCGAGCTGGGCCTTCGGGCTGAGCGGTCGTGGGCCTCTACGCGAGCTAGGCCTTCGGGACGAAATGCAAAGTAATAGTCTTGTATTTAGTTTTATTAATTTTAGAAGCAATTTTAGATAAATTTTAGTCAAATTTAAAGGTTTCAATCTCTGTCAAAATTTGAACTAACGGGATAATTTTTTCAGAGAGTAGATGAGTATAGAAAAATGCTTCTGAAAAGTGGATAAATTTCCTTTTTTTCATGTTTCCACTGCAAAGTTTAATGTTGATTATCTTCTAATTAAATTCGAACCAACGGGAGAATTTAATTTGAAGAGCAGTTACTCTTAGTAAATTATGATTATGTTTATCCTCTAATTAAATTAGAACCAATGAAAAAAATTAAATTAGAGGCGTAGTCTGATTTGTTTATGTTAAATTATAGTATTGTTATTTTCTGACCAATGTTGATGATAACAATATTATAATGAGTTTAAGGTTGAAGTTTAAATCTCTGATAAATTTTACACCAACATGGTCAATTTTTTAGAGAGTAGATAAAGACCAAGAAATGTTGCTGAACTAATAGAATGTATTTTATTATCGTGTTTCGCTGCAATGATGTTGATTATCTTCTAATTAAATTCAAACCAACGGAAGAATTTAATTTTGAAGAGTAGTTATATATCTTTCAAGTTAATTTATGAGTTTTATGTATTAATTCTATTTTCTGCCCAACGGTGATGTAGAATTGATGCAGAAGTATCTTGTAAGTTTTATTTTTTACCAACGAGATCACTCGGCTGCATGTCAACGGACTGCAATGCTGGGGTATGCGAATGAAAAGGCTTGAGTCAAGCCAGTTCAGGATAGTTTTTTTTGTTAGTTTACTAATTTTCTGATTAAATTGAAACCAATGGGAAAATTTAATTGGAAAATGAAGTATAAGTGAATGTTTTAGTTATCATGACTACATTTTTTGTTACGGTAATTTGTATATAGATTTATCCTGCATGGGGAGAAGTTTGGCATAGTATTTATGCTAGTCAATCCTATATGGCGGGAGAAGTTTTATGATGACTCATATATTTTTGTATCCCGCATAGCGAGAGAAGTTTGGGTAGCTCTTATGCTATCCTAGTATTGACCATGGCACAATAGAAATGCACCGTCATAGTCAATACTAATCAAAGGACAAGAAAAAGATGCAAGCGTGACTTGCAAAAGTACAGTTAATAAAAGACCTCGTCGAGTTCTTGAAGTGGAATGAGGAAAGTGTACTTATATACGGATCAAGAAATAACTCTATTTGCATGGCATAATCATGTGAATGAAGTAAGTCATAAGTGTCTACTTGTTCACAGTTTTCTAAATAGTTCTCGAAATTATGGCAGTATAGTTCATGCCATATTTCGAGGGGTAGAATTATTAGATGAATTAAGAGTAAGAATTAAGATCAATTAAGAAACTACTCTTCATTAAGAGTAAGATAAAGATGTTGATGAATGTGTACTCTTCATTAAGAGTGAGATACAGATTTTGTAAGAAACTGAATGAGATAAAGATTTTGATGAATGTGACCGTCGGTCATAACAATGATACCGCTAAGCAAAGAAATAGCTAAATTCCTGGACTTTTTAAAGTTACGATAGGAAGATAGCGTAGTCAGCCTCAAAGATATTAAGACGGTGCTTAAAGTGCCATATAAGGTTTTAACAGATTAAATCCAAATAAAAAAATTTAGGATACACTATCTTTATAGAAGATGAGATGATCTGGGGGAGCATGGTATGTACAGACCTATTACTTGAAGAGAAGCAGGACTGCGTGCTCACTTTAGTGATTCAAAAGCAATGAATTTCTCAATACCTGTTGATGTTGTATGACTTATACAATACCTGTTGTTGGCTCTTCAAAGAAGATGAATAATATAAACAAGGATCTTGTGATATAGGAGCCTATAGAATCAATTGTCTCTTGGCAATGAAGAGCAACAATAACCCCACATGAAAGTGCCAGTAGCTGAAGCCCCAGAAGGTCTCAAAGAATTAGTAAACCAGTTTTCTGATGACTATGAAGTCTATGTTAGTGAAGAAATTCAAATGGAGGGTGATCCCACCTCAATTGAAGAATCCATGAGAAACGTTTACTCGTTGGAATGGCAAGAAGCTATGCAAGTTGAAATAAATTCGATGAATACCAACGATGTTTGGGACTTAGAAGAAACTCCTAATAGAGCTAAAATAGTAGGCTGTGAAAGGATCTATAAGACAAAATGTGACTCCTAAGAGAATGTGGAAAAATATAAAGCATGACTTATATCTTTTAATTTCTCTCCAGTCTCACAGAAAGATATAAGGCTTTATGTAAAGAGAATGAATAGATTACGATGAGAGTTTTCTCTTCAGTCTTATGTAAAGATTCTTTTAGAATTATAATTGTGTTATTGGCACATTACGATTTAGAGTTACATCAGATGGATGTAAAGACGACATTCCTCAACGGAGATTTATATGAAAACATTTACATGGCACAACCCAAAGGTTTTGTCGTGGAAGAAAAAGAACGTATGTGATGCCGCCTGTAGAAATCCATTTATGGGTTAAACCAAGTCTCTAGGTAGTAGTATTTGAAGTTCATGAAACGATAAGAAAGTTTGAGTTTAAAGAAAATGAGAAGGACGATAGCGTTTATGCGAAGTTCAAGAATGGAAAATTCTTTTTCCACATCCTGTGTATAGATGATATCCTACTCACTAGTAGTAATGTTAATCTGCCATTGGAGAAGAAGTCTTTGTCCTCAAGTTTCAATGTGAATGATCTTGGTGAAGCCTTATTAGTTCTAGGAATTGAAATTCACTGAGATAGATGAAAAGGGGTATTAGGACTATCACAAAGGCATACTTAGAAAAGATTTGAAAGAAATAAAGTATGCATACGAGTAAACCTATGCCTGCTCCTATAGTCAAGGGTAATAGATTTGGAAACTTTTAGTGTTCTCCTGCCTGATGGGCCCCCGTCGCGCAGCACTAAAAAGAGGAAGGTGGGGACTAGGGCGCAAGGTACGAGGTTGACTGCTGCCGCCAGTTCCCCACCGAGTCTAACCCTAGTCCGATCAAGAGGAGAGTGTTGTGAGCAACGGGAAGCTCCATCGGTGTCACTACTGGACCGCGCCCCACTGCGATGCTACTTCTACTCCGACATCAGTGACCACATCACGGCGGTGCCATGGCCGCCACTACATACGGCGAGGTACATCACCAAGTACTTGTCTAAGTTAAGTTTTACCCACTGATCTATGCCTAGATGGTCCAAGAATTCTATCAGTGAGTATATCAACTTAAATTTAAATGTTAATTATTTTCTTATTAAAAACATTTTATTTTCTCATTTTTTATTGTGTTCTCGAAACCAAATATAATTAAGAGCATATACATCTATGGAGCGACTAGCGCCCGGACGTCCGTACGTGGCATCCGTCCGTACACTGCTTCCGTGCCTACGCTCAACGCACGCCTAGACCCATGCCCAACGCACGTCCCACGCCCGACGCATGTCCTGCGTCCATCCCCGCTATGGAGTCAGCGTCGGTCCGGACAGAGCTTCCCGCGTCCACACCCGACACACGTAGCATGGAGGCCTGCGTCCCATCCCGCCCAATGCATTGCGCCCGCGCCCGTCCCGCTCCACATCCCGATCGATCCGCCGTGACATCCCATCCCCGCCGCTCATGTGTCTACGGCATCCATCTTCGCCACACCAGGGAGCCGCAGCAGCTAGACCACCGAGAGCTTAGGCTTCCTCCGCACCTACATCAAGATCTATTTTTGCCACGCTCAGATGAAAGATTCGCAACATACGTCTAAAGCAGATAAAACATTCGGTACATACATTTGCAACATAGTTATTTGCAACATATGCAACGTCCAAATAATACACTTGTAATACACATATGAAAAAAAATGAAACACTTCAAACATGCGTGTATAGCCATAGCAACATATGCAACATCCATGTCTACTTTTGCAACATCCAGATCAAATACTTGCAACAGAAGCCTGAAAACACCTGAAATGTTTGAAACACGCGCTTAAAATATGCGTGTATAGCCATAGCAACATACGCAACATCTAGATGGAACATTTGAAACATATGTCTGAAACAACTGAAACACTTGAAACATAGGCTTACAACATGTTTGAAAACGTCTGAAACACTTGAAAACACAACGTCGCCGGCGGCCACGGCCTACCTACGGTGGCACAGGCCTTCCCTTCCTGCCAACAACATGAGGTGGATGGGGGCGCAGGCGTAGGTGCAGGCCTCCCCTTCCACGACGGGTGAGGTGAATGAGGGTGTGGGCGGGAGCGAGCAACGGCTCGCAGGCTGGCGAGGCGCGGGGCGCACGGGGCGTGCGGAGCGATCCGTCCGGACAGGACGGATGCCCATGGCGTACATTAGCGATACATTTATTATTCCTTCATTTAGGTGCAAATCGAACTTCATTCCTTCAAGACCTTTATTAGTACTCCGTCCTAAAATAAGTGACTTTTTAGCCACGAATTTGGAGAGAGACATGAGCTTCGGCACCTATTATTTTGGGACGAATGGAATAGATGATGAGATAATATATATGTGTAACTATGAGTATGAGTATGGGCACCTATTATTCCTTCATTTAGGTGCAAATCGAACTTTATTCCTTAGAACACCCTTATTAGGTGATATAAGATGAATTAAAATATTTAGTTTTATAAGTAAAAGTAGTCTTAGCACCAGTAGTACACTCCGGTATTGATACTTCACATGCTAACCTAATTACTCTCTCCCGTAGCTTTTCCCTGGCGCCACTGGACGTATATACTCTTAAGTAGCTCCAGGTTTAGGGCGGCTATGAAGATTAGATTAGGGCCTCCTTCAGAACTTGAGGAAAGAAAACTAATAAAGATAAAAAGTAGAATCCTGACTCCTGTGGGTCCTGTTACTGTAACACTTCAGCACGCTTAAGGGCTGTATCTTTTAGGGCGATCGCGAGTGATCATATTATGAGTTCTATGATTAAACATGCAATTCTATTCAGAAATTGTCAGTACATCATCATAATACACGAAGGTGAGGTCCTACTACTTTTCCTAGTATCAGTATTCTTCGAAGCCAACTGAAATAAGCCGAGTCCTCCCTCAAAATGCATGTAGCTCAAGAAAATCTAGGGTGGCGGTCAGAGTACCAAGCAAAGACACCCAACGGCCTGCAATGGCCACCTCAAAAATTGATGATCGGGAAAACTCTATTTGCATTGTCCACTCACGCCGTCTTCTGTTTTGTCGACACCGAGGATAGGTAGGATAGGGTCCTATGGCCCACAAACACAAGGAAGATGCCGAGGAAGCCAAGGTACTTCAGAGTCGTGAAAAGGTCCAACTGCACCAAAACGGAAGTGAACATCAGCGCCGGTTTTCACAAGTAACATTTATCACAAGGAACAAGGTAAACCTTGAGCCAGAAGAGAACGTAGAGCAGCAGGACTGCTCCTATTCCAGCATGGAAAAGTGAGGCAAATGCAGCGGGTCCTGGCAAGGACGGGAAGTTCTTCAAGTTCACTCCAAGACGCACGAGCTGCAAGAGAAGACCCTTGATCAGTTGCACTAGAGCAGGCAGAAACTTTGATTCGAAGCAAATGTAAGAAATATACATGACTAGAATGACTATTTTACTCACCCCTATCAAGAATCCGATAAAAGGCAGAAGCGTGAGACCCATGAATGCAAGCGAAAGTTCCTTGGGTGGCCTCTTCTCTGGTGCGCGGAATATATGTGATATCTCTGCCTTTGGCCCAAATTTTGAGAATGGGTCAACAGCTTGTGCAGGAGGACGTGGGGCTTTTTCTGGAGCTTCTGGTAGGTCCAACTCCAAATGGCCAACAGGTCGTAGAAATGAATTTTCCTGAACACACAAAGAAAATCAGCAAAGCAAACAAATGGGGACCATATATAGTAGTAGGACAAAATTATATGGTTGCTTACCATTGCAGCATCACCAACGGCAAGCTCAAGGTCATATCTTCCAGAAAGGTAGTAAAATTTCTCCACCAAACCTAGGAAGTCCTACAAGAAGTCAAAATAGCATATAAGGAACCATGTCACAAAATCAATGACTTCAAACCCTTCAGAAAATTTCAAGGACTTGGAAGATGGATTACACCAAGCAAAATTATTCTACGCATACCACTACATCAATATACCATATTGAACAAAATCTATCATCACAAAAATGCAACTAGATGTTTTAAACCTCAATTTGTCAGTTGCACCAACATAGTACATACCCCCAGTGCTGCTTCCCATAAGCATGACTATATATAGAGTAAAAATCTTGAAAACAGGCTTCATTGCCTAAACATCACCGTTAAAAAATTGAGTTGGTATACAGGTGCAACTTTTTGAGATAGTTAAGTGCCTGGTCTAAACTATTGGCGACATTGCCACAATGAATTAAGAGCATCCAAAGAACAAACAAAGCAAATTCCAGTGTGGAGATACTCACAAGAACAATTTTGAACTGCCTTGCAGAGCCAGGTACCACAAATAAGTGTTCAACCTTACTCTCATGCTTCAACTTCAAGAACACCTGAACACATTTGCTAAATGATGTAAGGAAAAATATCCGCATCATGGTATCAGAATATCAAAGTGAGTGGCAACCTGATGAGGTTTAAATGTGTGCCCGAGCGGTGTGGTTAGTTGAAAAGATAAACGCAGCTTCTGCAGGTGGTATGCAGAAAGAGATACTTTTGTATCTTTCAGAAGATCTAACCTGAAATCAAGCAATTAGAAAATGGTAAATGCTAAGTTCTTCTATAGGAAGAATAAAATGCAGAATATATTATATATCCAAATCGTTCTTATGACTAAATTAGATAAGATCAGCCATCAAAACACTACAATGATAAACGATATGATATTGAAGAAATTACCCATTCATTCAAGAATAAAAAGTGTGCTTCAGAGGTTTAGCTAACTCATTTTAAATGAAATAGCATGAACTCAAATAACTTCTAAATCCTTACTTTTGGACAGACTCCACGGTCCCAGCATCATTGTCAGAGATTCCTATTTCTGCCTTGTTGACTTTGATCAGTCCTGTGACAATTACACTTTCTGTGTTTCTCCCTCCAGTAACATAAACAGTCTCATGCTCTGGTTCCTGAAGTGAAATCTGGAGTACAAGAGGTAACCACCATTATAAAGAATGCCGACTACTAACATATAAATAAGATGTAAAGTGCAAGTACCTCAAAAACTATTGAGTATTTCCCAACATCTATTTTCAGTGGAGCAATGTCCAAGTAATGGACTTTGTTGTCAAGGTCATATTGAAGTTCCTGAGACAAAAAGGAGAATAATGTTAGGGAATTGGAGCTGCAACACCCAAAAACAATGACAAGGAAGTTGCCAGAGGAAGCCATTGATTCAGCTATATACCTTGTTCTCACTGGTGATGACTTTAGAGTCAGATCCCAACACTTGCACAAGATTCACTTTGAGTGAAGGTGCAGCAGATCCAAAAACTGTCGTAACTTCAACCTGAAAAGATCATGTAATGAGGACAACAAAAATTGGGGCTAACTAACACTTTGTTAAACACAACGATCTCAAGCAATGAGTAGGGACACTGCATCAAGATACTGTACAGTTTTACTCACTGCATACTAATTCTAGCATTGGGCAAATTGCTCGGTAATACCAGAGAAGTGTAGTAGTCAGAAATTGGCATCTGGTGTCAGTGGATTATGGTCTCAGGCCCAGTATGTCATTTTTACACTGAATGTTATCCTTTCAGCTACAGAATACAAGATAGGCATGTAATAATCACCTTAAGCTGATCTTTCGAAGTCAATGAAAATACTTTGGAAGGAAGTGACAGTATCAACGGAACGAAGACCCTGCAAAATGCAGAAAATAGATAAGCAAAAAAAAACTTACAGCAGGACCAAAAAATGACATGCTAATTCACCAATATCAAATAGAAGCAGAACAAATATGCATATTCCCCAAGAACAATAAGAAGACTTGCCTATTGTTCTCCAGGAATGACAAAGACTCAATCTGATTAAAGCAATCCTTTGCGCTACCTGGGAGCCCAATGCCAAGGAAGAATTTTGCCAGGCCAAGTATTTTCTCAGCAGGGATCTGTACATTTGAGTATAGTTACATATGAAAGGTGCTTACACATAAATTTAGTGAACACGTAACAAGTGCCAGGGGTAAAAAAAAATACTCACATTCAATTTTCCAGAAACAACAGCTGCAAAAGAGGTGACACCCTGTAACACTGAAGCAGAAGTCTTTATAGGACCCTTGTATTCAGTAGCGTCAACATGCTTTTCATCAAAGTAGAAGGTCCCATCATCTGAGTACAGATAGCGTAAGAAACTAGTACACCAAGTAACCATACAACATTCATCTGAACATAACTTCACTAGTCCACCTCCCCAACCCCACCCTACCCAAAAAGAAAAGACCAAAAAAATCCTTCTGTTGAGTACTAATCACATAAATCTGTAATTCAGTCCTCCCATATATTCAGCAATTTCGCGACATAGCTGAAGTATCAGCACCAGAATTGGGTGGTGAGGAGAGGAGAGGGGGATCCTATGTTCCTATGAAGTGGCAAACTTGAAGTTCACAAAAGGATGGACAAATCCCGCTCATTTTATGTGCATTTTCGGAAGCTCTTCTGCTGTAAGTTTTCATCATCAATAAGGAAAGCTAGAAACTTACCGTAGCTCTTGATGGTGTCAAACAGCTTCACGATGTCATTTTTAACCACTCCCACCTGATGGAATATATCAAGACCAACAATCAGCAAAACTTACACACTGATGGATAGTGGCAGAAAACAATACAAAGCATAAATATCTATATACATATATCCTATCAGGGCCTTTCACCCACAAATTTTTAGAAGCCAAAAAAAAAAGGAAAACTGAGCATCCAGCACAAACATTCACCTAATTACCTAAATATCCTGGGATCATCAAAAGATCAAAATAGCATCGTAGACAGAGAATGCAGGGATGCGCCTCTTTTTTAACAGGGTCATAAATCATGCCAGGTCATCATATACCAGATATTGCAATAGATTTGTGTGTGTGGGAGGGGGGGCATAGGTATTTCGGATAAATGGGGCATCAACATGATGTACAAGCTCTACATTATTAACAACCAAAGAGCGTATACGCACCATGGATGGATCAACCTCTGCATCTGCCAGTGAAACAATGCCTGCCAATGCTTCTAGTGCAATACCTGTGATAGTACATTATTATTAAATAAACATCAGTGGCGTGCATTAATTTTACAGTCGAATTCTCTTGGAGCTGAAACGAGCTACAGAAAGAGATGGACTAACTAGGAATGTGCAGAATGCAAGAAAAATATCAATGCCTTTTACTTATATTATATAAGTTTTTCGTTATTTGCTGGTGGCTCATGTTGGGTTGCATCTCTAGCCTACCCTGACTTGCCTGCAACTAGGCTTTTATATTGTGTCATATTGCCAATCTACAAGTAATAATCTTTTTTTTTCCAATTTTCCAACAGAGGAGGTCACCAAGAAGGCAAGAACACTTACCAGCAGCAAATGTGCTAGATTCAGCACTGTTAGTGTCATAACGCCATCTCCCATCACTTTGGCTAAGTGCCTACAATAACAATGATAAATATAAACATAAGACAACACTGAATTGAAGAGGAAAATACACATTGCAAAAAACTAGATATGGAAAAATCCACTGTCGTATCAAATTGTGATCACCTTAATGGCATGAAATGTACTTTCTGCATCAGACAGAACAACATTATGGCCTTGTTCCTGCAAAAAGAAAAGGAAAAGAACAACAAAAAATTATCAACTACCACATAAAATTCAGTTAAGTACACATAGGAGTAGCCATGAGCCCGTGAGTAAGAGTAACAGAGAAGTATCAAAGTAAAGTGCATTAGAGGGAGTGACCTTGATGCTAAGCAAACCTCCCACAGAATAGTAGAATTCCAACAGGGAATTGGTATCCTTAATCACTGCCTTGAGCTTCGCCACAACACCCTGCCAAAATGAACAATACTCAAAACCCCATCAAACATCACAATACAGGTAGCAACATCGGGATCTCTAAAGCCAACACCCACATCGTACACGCGGGCATCATCGCCGCATCCGAGCACGCCACTGATCCGGACTGCGTGGAACAGATCTTTCGCGGTGGAACCGGGGGAAGCCAGGTTCTCCGCAGCAAACTTGCACGCCTTCCCAGACAGACTCTTATAGTTCTCCAACCCGAGTATCTGGAACGTCCTCACCGCCTCATACGTACTTTCCAAACTGCACAGTGCACGCAGATCAAACCACTAGGTAAACACACGTAAGCATTAATTTCAATCAGGCAGATCGATCTGCTCCCAGCTGGGATGGCTACTGTGTCCGCGGGGCGGGCTGGCCGAGATCGGGAAGACGCAAGGCGTTGGAGAGTTGGTAGTGCACTTACTCGCCGAAGGATCCGTCGGCGGAGGGGGCGAAGAGCTCCGCGGCAGCGGATCTGTGCGCGTCGGAGACTGGGCGAACGGCGGAGGAGATGGGGGCGAAGGCCGCGGCGAGGAGAACGAGGAGCATGGCCGCCGGTGCCGGGCGCTTCCCGGCCATGGCGATGGCAGTTGCCGTGGCCCAGGGAGCAGATGTGTAGGGTTTAGGAGACTGGGCGTGTGGGAGTGGCCAGATCTGGAGGTTGAAGGAGGGGGGCGACTGAAATATTTCGCCAGATCGGCCTGCCGTCTCGACGTCTGCGCTACGGAGGAGAGTTAGCTGCTCTGAGATTGGTGGTGCTGCACCAAGGAAACTCTTTGTACCAAAGGAATTTCAAAAGAGTCGTGTAGGAATTTTATGGGGATTAGCCCATTTTCTTAGAAAAAACACATAAACGAAAACAATCCAGTCTAAAGAGGCCTTAAATTTTGAAAGGCAGAAAAAAAAGTATTTACCACTAGTGTTTTTCAACGAGCCTTAAATTTTAGCGAAAATTGGTTGGCGGACATCCAAGTGATGGTTGTTTGCTAGCGGACATCCATTTTAGAGCAGTTTGCCAGAAGACACTCTGATTCGTTGAAATTTGGCCACAGGACACCGCGCCCCAGTTTCAACCGGTTAAGAGAGAAATTTTCATTTTGGATATCCGGTGCCCCTGAGCCACAGTTGGGTCCGCCCACAACCTAATCTGGTTGGACCACATAAGAACCGGCCCCGACCCGACCGTTAACTATCCCACTCTCCTTCTCCGTCTCCACGAAAGGCAGTGGCGGCGGGCATGGCATTGGCGGGCTAGCGTCGTCAACATGAAAGCGCAAGCAGAGGCCGGTCGAAGATGGGACAGGCTCGGGCGCTTCGTCCTCGATAGGTTCGCGTGGAATGAGAGAGGCGCAGCCACTGTGCCCTTTCTGCAGGACGGCGACGGTTGTGGAGTGGACATCCAGAACCCAAAACAACCCAGACAAGTAGTTCTACACTTGCAGGAATCGTGACTGGGCGAGTTATTTGCATTTCTTTCTGGTCCATTTTAGCATTTTCAAATCGGATCTAGGGTTCATCCCAATGTTGTGTTCTTCGGCGTGATCAGGGCAACGCGCAGTGTAGTTTCTTCATGTGGAAGCTAGTGAGCGCAGGAGATGGCATGGATGCTGCAGCAGTGATGGCCGGCTTGAAGGCTTTGGAGAATTATGTGTTAAACCTGAATAATGTTGTAGTAGCTCAAAGGACTGATGTGAGTAGAATAACTGGAGAGTAGAGAGTTCTTATGTGGATGAATGTGGCTGGTGTGTTTATAGGAGTTGTATGCTTTGTTGCCATGTGCATGTTATTGTATAACCAAGTATGAACTTAGCTCTGTAATGTTTGTGAAATGAATGAAATGCAGTTATGTGACATTGCCCAGGTTAATAAATTTTCAGTATGACCAACTTGAATAAGGTCAGCAACATACAACAAGTAACAACAACCTTGAATTCACCATATTACCAAGCCTTCAAGTTCACAAGAATACAATACCAAGTTTACTACATTACCAAATTCTGCCAAGTTCATATGCCAGATTACAATACCATGTTTAATACATTACAATACCAAGTTTTGTCAAGTTCATATGGCACAGGTGGCTCAAAAGCACACAAAATCACACAAAAGCACAGAAGTTAAAAGCTTTCTTCTGTTCCTATGTTGCTTGCAGTGCCTAGACGTCCATCAGGGCCCTCTTGCTCCTAGTGCATGTGCTTGGACTAGATGTTAGCGTTGAGGAAGCCTGACTCCTAGTCACCGCCCTTGGGCTATCTGCCACTTGCTGTTAGGCTTGCCTCTTAGTGATCGGGCTATCTGCCACAAGTTCCTTTCAAACACTTCTCCCCTAAATCTCTTCTATAAATTCTTGACAAGATGTCTCATGCATTCTCTGTGCTCTACACCATTTCTGAAGACTTTGGTAACAGCCTTATCTATTCCTTTACCTACAGTTAGCAACCAAGGAAATAATGTTAGGCTGCATGGGATGAAACACTAAATGTAACACTACATCAACACAATGAAGGAAACATATCTGCATCAATTGAAATAACAAGACTAGGTGGGGATCCAATAGCCTTGTGCAGCATCTTCATGAACCCATTCCCAATTCTCCTTGGTCTCACTACCAAATACTCCATAGGCCACTAGGAACATCTAGTTGTGGCCATCAATCCCTACTACAGCTGCTAACTGCCCCTTCCACTTTGCTGTCAAAACTGTGGAATCAATTCCTAGATAAGGTCTGCAACCTTGGAGGAAGCCATCAATGCATGGCTTCAGTGCTACAAACATTCTACTAAATCTTCTCTTCTTATTCACAACCTCCTACTCAATCTCTACAACACTGCTAGGACTCCTCTTCTCAATCTCTCTCTTCCAAGAAAACTCATGTACAAAGCTGTCCTTCCAGCCACCCATTACCTCATCTAAGGCCATTTGTCGGCCGGCCCAAACAATGTAGTAGCTCACCTGGTTGTAGTACTTCTCCAACTTCTCCTTAAAACTTTAGGCCCAAGAGTTGGATCCTCCCTAAGCAAATTTATAACTCTATCCTTGACCTAGTGATTGGTAGTCATACAATTCCTTTGGACTTTGCTTTTGCTGGCATATTTATGCTTGTGTGGTAACTTCTTAATCTACACCCATCAATAAAACAAGTAAAACAAGAAAACTATGTGAACAGTTAGTATATAACTTCATTAAGCCCTGAATCAAACACTAAATCAAACTCCAAAATGAACACATGCCTACCATGTCTTCCCATCTTGACAATGAGATGCTTGAATCCTCCACCTACACCTCTTGGCCTTACAATGTGCTTTATACCGCCGTGACTCACTATAAGAAACTGCAAGTTCAACTTCATTAAGCACAACATATTACCTAATACACCTCTTAAAACAGAAACCATCTTCAAAAGTAACGCCAATAGCTATCTTAGGGTTATCTATGTCAGTCACATGCACCACACCCTCATAGCCCCTCTCATCATCCACAACTAGTGGGTCATCATCTTCTAGGTCAGTGTCAGGATAGTAATCACAGTCATCATCACCATCATCATTTAGCACATCCTTGTACTTCTCCTTCTCATCATCTACTCCTACATACTCAATTTCATTAGACTCTCCACAATCATCATCAGCATTAGCATCATCCTCATCATTATCATCACCTTCAGGATTAGCATCAACCTCAGGATTACCATCACCATCGAGATTAGTAGCCACATTAGGATTACCAACCTCAATATCAGCAGCAACATCAGGGTTACTAACACATTCTAGAATATGAATAGCTTCAGCATTATGATCATCTACTGGATTAGGCACCAGAATATCATCAGACAAAATCATAGCTAGTGGCAGATAATTGACCTGACTCTGCTGTGTGTTAATAAGAGACTGACTATCAACAGAGGCATTGGCACTAGAAAACTGAGACTATAACAAACAAGGACCAATGTCAACAACCTATACAGTCAGTGGCAGCTTCCTACTATCCCAATACACACCAAATGCATGTAATAGAGTAGAATCATAATCTATGCGCACTATCTCATCCTTGGTTTTGTCAAATAAAGTAACTTGCAGTTCTTGATCCTGACCATGAACTATCTCTTGACCAAGCTGAAAGCTCTAGTTTTGTTTTGGTGGATTGATGAAACCCTAAGTGCTAACCTAGGTGCGGACAGTCCAATAGTGCCACCGGCGCCCTGTATAGAAAAGATAAGGTTTCACATAGTGCACCAGATGCTGGTCACGCAGTGATCGGACTCTGACCCTGCGTCTGGTCAGTAGCAGCAGTGAACGCGCGGTCTCGATCTCGTGATTGGACGCTGGCGCGAAGAGTGACTAGATGCTCAGGGCCTACGTCTAGTCAGTGCTAACGTACGCTGATGTGGTAACGTGAGGAACAACTGTGATGTATGGCAGTTGGAGAATGACCAGACTCAGGTGCTATGTCCGGTCGTATAGGAGCGGACATGTCTGGTCACAAAACAAAGGTTCGGGGAACTCTATGGAAACGACCGGACTCTGGCTGGTCTACGTCTGGTCGCTTATAATCAAATGCATCCGGTCACAAATGGAACCTTACTAGAAGTGACCGGACGCTGGGGTCTTATGTCCGGTCCTACACTGTAGAGCGTTCGGTCATAACTTAAGTGCACTGATGACTATTGAGATTGGGCGATCAGCATTTGAAGCAGGGGCCACATGGCATGCATCATGTGACCGGACGTTGGGGTCCTACGTCTGGTCAAACCGACCGGTGCGTCCAGTCACCCTAATTTTTCAGTGAATAGAGGAGCCAACGGCTCTATTCGTGGGGGCTCTCTATTTAAGCCCCATGGCCGGCTCTAGCTCACTCTCTTGGCCATTTGCATTGACATAACAACCTTGTGAGCTTAGCCAAAGCCCTCCCACTCATTTCTATCATTGATTCTTCATCTTTGTGAGATTGGGAGTGAATCCAAGTGCATTGCTTGAGTGTTTGCATCTAGAGGCACTTGGTGTTCGTGTTTCGCTACGGGATTCACTTGTTATTCTTGGTGGTTGCCACCACCTAAATGACTTGGAGCAGTGAGGATCATCGAGCGAAGGTTGGTGATTGTCTCTGGCTCCGATCATGGTGATTGTGAGGGGCTCTTGACCTTTCTCCGGTGGAGAGCCAAAATGTATTCTAGTAAATTGCGCGTGGCTTGTGTGATCCTCATCTTGTGTTGGTTGTGCGGCACCCTATTGAGGGTTTGGCATGTGATGCCAATTAGCGCATGAACCTCCAAGTGAGTGAATCACCATAACAAGGACTAGCTTACCGGTAAGCAAGTGAACCTTGATAAAAAATCATTGTGTCATCATTTGATTCTGAGGTGATTGGTCTTTATTGGTATTCATTCTTGTGATTGATTAGTTTATTCCTCGACTCGGTGGTATAACCATCTTGCTCTCTCTCTTTACATTACTGCAAACTAGTTGTCAAGCTCTTTAATGTAGCTAGTCGTGAGAGCTTGTTAGTTTGGTTAGTGTGGCTCTTTAATTAGCCTTTGAGAGCACACTAACTTAGTGTAGTGATATAGTCATTGTGTGGATAGAGACTATATAAACTAGAATTATGGTAGGTGGCTTGCATTTTTAGTAGTATAGCGCAACACTCGCTTCGCCTCATATTTGTCTAACCGGCTTGCTAAGTGTTGTTGTATAAATTTTTATAGGCTATTCACCCCCTTCTAGCCATTAGGACCTTTCACAAGCAACTCATGAAAACCCATCCAATTGAAGGTATCCTTGTCCACCACATGTATGTAGTTGGTAGTTATGTTGGGTTCATAAACCCGGGGTCCCTCGCGGACCGGCTTCCCCGCAAAGGCTCGGTCCAAGCAGACAGCGCGCAACTCATGGGCCAGCCCAAGTGTCTAAAATAATAGGCCAGAAGGGTGGTCTAGTCATCGACCGGAAGGTCAGGCCGATGAGGAACAACGCCCACTCATTGACTTCGGTCCACCTCTCCGACCAGAGCGCTCACTTCGGTCTCCATCGCCTCCGGATGGTCTCTCTGACCGAAAGGCCTAACAAAGCACTATCTTCGACTCTGACCCCATGTCTCCGACCGAGCTATGCAAAGACCCTGCTCACTGCTCTTCTCTGACTAGCGCAACCAGAGCTGACTAGGACCAACCGACCAGGGATGCCCGCCTGGAAGGGACCAAGGAATGAACGAAGAAAGCAAGGCAAGGTGCTCAAGTCAAACTATGATACCAGGGACCATACCCTATCATCTATAGGAACAGTACTCTGCAACCGCCCTGACACAAATAGTATTGTAGCCACCGATATTTTACTCTATAGTATTGTGGGCGTCGTTAACTCTCATACAGTAAGGCCCCCCACATGCCTCTGGGCATCGACAGTATTGTGGGCGCCGGGATTTACCGTACCAAGTGAACATGGTGAAACTCCTCACATGCCTCTAGGCATCAACAGTATATACAGGTGCCGACATCTGCCATACCCAAAACAAGACGACGTAACCTCCCACATACAACTAACATCCAACAGTGTTATGGGCGCCTACCATCCTCCTGTACCCACCAACGTGGGCAACGAGACTTAGAAGCATACGAACTCTCTCCCTCTCACTTATAAGGCCATCCCCATCATCTATAAAAAGGATGCACTCTCTCCCAAGAGACTAAGTTGATTCAAGTTCATACAAGTTAATTTAGATCGGTCAAGTTCACTAGCTCAAAACCATAGAACCGTCAGGTTCGGACCTCAAGCATACGCTTGAACACTTAGCTCATAGAGGAGCTCCTATCGCTCTTGGCCCTTCTGACCAGATCCAACCGGACCTCTCGTGCACCCCATCTTTCTCCTTCTCGTTTGTAACCCCACTACAAACTTCGAGCACCTGGGCTCAGGAATAAAGTCACTGACTGACTCAAACTGGACGTAGGGCACGTTGCCTAAACCAATATAAACCCTGTGTCATTGAGTGCTAGGCCACCTCCGATCACAACATACAACAAAACTATAAATATTTACTTGTTGGTCACTTTCTGCACCAATAGTTGGTGCCATCCGTAGGGAAGATGTTGTACGTTCAACACTTTTTGGTCATCAGATGGCCCACTTTTCTGCCACCCTCGCCGTGGTGGGCTCTGGCGATTCAATTTGCTTCGGCTCACAGGAGTTTCCCATGCTCCCACCTATTGGGATGTGGGTTCCACCCGTCTTTGAGCCATCCTAGGCCTTCCTCCTCGGGAGCTTGGACTTCGTCACCGACCGACTCGAAGTACTACACCTCCACGAGGAGGCACTCATTCTAGCACCTGTCACAGGGGTGCCCTCCATCGACTTTGGGATGCATGACTTCGAGGACATGGCATCCACGCTCCATTCTGAGCAAACTCTCTGCTCAAACCCCGCTGTGAGTAACGTACATATTATTATTTACTTACTATTCTCTATCTTCCACTAATTAACCAGAGGGACCCCGTTGTCCCTGACGCGACCACCATACGACTAGTTCCCCTATGGCCTCGTGTCTCCCACGTACGTGTATGCCTGGGGGCTTCAAAGGATGCCGACATCGCCCCCTCTCACATCTAAATTCGTGGGGATGGCGAGCTACGCCCCCACATGTTTCCTTGACCTCATGGATGACGATGTTGAGAGTGATGGCTCTATCATCGGTGACATGGCGCCTAGCCACCGTCCATCCTGAGAGTGTGCTATGGTAGATGCTTCGGGACAACCACCGGTGGCAACACAGTCCTTGTAGACTCACACCCCTCTAGATCCTCATGCGAAGACCCCCGAGCTCGCATGCGAGCACGGTGAGGAACCATGACAACAGTGGCCGCACCATCCATCGACTGCGCCAACGTGCTCGGCGCCCCATGCGCGTAGATGAAAGGTCCTAATGGCTAGAGGGGGGTGAATAGCCTAATAAAAATTTCTACAACAACACTTAACCAAATGGTTAGACAATTATAAGGCGAAGCAAGTGTTGCGCTAGCCTACTCAAAATGCAAGCCACCTACCATAATTCTAGTTTAGATAGTATCAATTCACATAAGAGCAATGACACTACCCTATGTTAGTGTGCTCTCAAAGGCTAACTAAAGAGCCACACCAACCAAGCATGTAAGCTCTCATAACTAGCTACACTAAAGAGCTTGTCAACTAGTTTGTGGTAAAGTAAAGAGAGTGATCAAGAGGGTTATACTGCCGTGTAGATGAAAGAATCAATCAATCACGAAGATGAATAACAATGAAGACCAATCACCTCGGAATCAATGATGAACACAATGAATTTTTACCGAGGTTCACTTGCTTACCGGCAAGCTAGTTCTCGTTGTGGCGATTCACTCACTTGGAGGTTCACGCACTAATTGGCTTCACACGCTAAACCCTCAATAGGGTGCCGCACAACCAATACAAGATGAGGATCACACAAGCTACGAGCAATCCACTAGAGTACCTTTTGGCGCTCCGCCAGGAAAAGGTCAAGAACCCCTCACAATCACCATGATCGGAGCCGGAGACAATCACCACCCTCCACTCAATGATCCTCGCTGCTCCAAGCCGTCTAGGTGGCGGCAACCACCAAGAGTAACAAGCGAAATCCACAGCGAAACACGAACACCAAGTGCCTCTAGATGCAATTACTCAAACAATGCACTTGGATCACTCCCAATCTCACTATAATGATGAATCAATGATGAAGATGAGTGGGAGGACTTTGGCTAGGCTCACAAGGTTGGTATGTCAATGAAAATGGCCAAAGATATGAGCCATAGCCGGCCATAGGGCTTAAATAGAAGCCCCCACGAAATAGAGCTGTTGTACCCCTTCACTAGGCACACTGCGCTCTGACCGGACGCACCGATCCAACTGATCGGACCATGGACTCAGCATCCGGTCCACTGATGGACGCCACATGTCACTGGCTTCAAATGCTATTCGTCAGATTTCAACGGCTACGAAGCTGACCGGACGCTCCGGCAAAACTGACCAGACGCTGGAGCCTCAGCATCCGGTCAAGTACAGTAAGGGTCTAAAACCGGTTTTCCTCGACCGGACGCGTCTGGTCCACCTCGACCGGACTCAGCCCAGTGTCTAGTGGTAAACCCTAGCCATTGTACCGCCAAGTCAGTGTGACCGAACACAGGCAGTTAGTGTCTGGTGCATTTGGATCCAGCGTCCGGTCACTTGACCGACGCTGGCATCTCCTCCGTTCTCTTCACCCTTGCTCAAGTGTGCTAACCATCAAGTGTATCACCTTGTGCACATGTGTTAGTATATTTTCACAAATGTTTTCAAGGATGTTAGCACTCCACTAGATCCCAAATGCATATGCAATGAGTTAGAGCATCTAGTGGCACTTTGATAACTGCATTCCAATACGAGTTTCACCCCTCTCAATAGTACAGCTATCAAACCTAAATGTGATCACACTCTCTAAGTGTCTTGATCACCAAAACAAAATAGCTCCTATGGATTATACCTTTGCCTTAAGTATTTTGTTTTTCTCTTTCTTCTTTTCAAGTTTAAGCCCTTGATCATCACCATGTCATCACCATTGTCATGTTATGATCTTCATTGGCTTCTCCACTTGAAGTGTGCTACCTATCTCATGATCACTTGATAAACTAGGTTAGCACTTAGGGTTTCATCAATTCACCAAAACCAAACTAGAGCTTTCAATCTTCCCCTTTTTGGTAATTGATGACAACCCTTATACAAAGATATGAATTGAAATTCAATTGAATCCATGTTGCTTGCCCAAACATATTTACCATGTGTGAAAGGATATAGACAAGTTTCATGAACCCCAAATGGTAGCAATTGCTCCCCCTACATATGTGCTAAGAGTTTGGATTGAAGCTTGCACATATGCTTAGATAGGAAATATAGGAGTCAATGTCTACCAAATGATGCTAAGGTATAAAAGATGGACCTTTGAAGCGTGATACTAATCGAAGTGCACCAATATATCAACCTTAGCACCATTGTTAGCTTAATACCACTTGGAAACATACTTTAGAAAGATATCACTTGTAAAGACTTGCTTGGAAATGAAAGTTATCTAGTGATTTTATTTCATCATTCAATCTTACAACTGGCATATATCACACAAGCATGGATATTTTGAATTTTAGAACTTGTGACATGCAAACAAACATATGAAATGCACATTTAAATGCATCATACAAGTTCATGAGCTTGCTCCCCCTACTTGTGTGCTCAAAATTTTAGTTGATTTCTTTCCTTTATCATATCTCTCCCCCTATGTCATATATCAAGATATCTTTATGTTTTTCTCCTTTTATGATATGTCTCCCCCTTTTTCACCCTTTTTCACTATTTGTTACTACTATCTTTGTTTCTCTCCCCCTTTGTCATCAATGACCACAAAGGTTCTAAATATAGATAGTATTACTTGTAGGGTCGAGATTATCAATGTTAATCAATGGGGTGAAAATCAATTTCTCAAATTTGGTCCAATCTAGATTATTTACCAAAGATATTTAACTCGATTTGATCCAAGGACAAGCTTCTTCACACCTCCAAATAAGGATTATCTTGTACCATGTTGAGTTAAACACTTAGAGCTCATTTTTTAGATTAAACACTAGGTTTACAAGCCCATAAACATGTCATATGCCATCACTAGATTAAGTCAAGCATAGAAGCAATAGTGATACCATATAGACATCAAAATCATTTGATTTTCATGAATAAGCCTAATAAAATAGAACCATTTGAAAGGTCCTAATAAGATTGAAAATATAACTAGATGCACTAAACATGTCCTTAGCAAGGATATATGACATGCCAATCAACTTTTACCTTGGATTGCTCGAAGGAGAGGCATGTCATATGAGTGGGGGTGCATCAACACATATTTAAGAAATCCAATATGTTCAACCCATTCCTTAGCTTACAAAACCTTTTTTGATCCAATGGCTTGGTGAATATATTGGCAAGTTGATCTTCGGTGCCTACACTCTCAATACAAATGTCCCCTTTTTGTTGGTGATCTCTTATGAAATGGTGGCGGATATCAATGTGCTTTGTTCTTGCATATTGCACCGGATTGTTGGTTAGCTTGATTGCACTCTCATTGTCACATAGCAATGGCACTTTCTTGAACTTGATTCTAAAATCACTCAAAGTGGCCTTCATCCAAAGTATTTGTGCACAACAACTACTAGCGGATATATATTCGGCTTCGGCGGTTGATAATGCAACACTATTTTGCTTCTTTGATGACCATGAAACAAGTGATCTTCCCAACAATTGATACATGCCTGATATACTTTTTCTTTCAACCTTGCATCCCGCATAATCCGAGTCGGAATAACCAACTAGCTCAAACTTTGCTCCTTTGGGATATCACAAACCAACATTTGGTGTATGCTTCAAGTACCTCAATATTCTCTTTGTAGCCTTCAAATGACTTTCTCTTGGTGAGGCTTGAAATCTTGCACACATGCATACACTAAACATGACATCCAGCCTTGATGCGGTCATATAGAGTAGGCTTCCAATCATGGACCGATACAACTTTTGATCCACCATATTTCCACTTGCATCACTATCCAAGTTGCCATTGGTTTCCATTGATGTGCTAATGACTTTGCTATCAATCAAGCCAAACTTCTTGATCATATCCTTGATATACTTGCCTTGACTTATAAAAGAACCATTCTTCAATTGCTTGATTTGAAGATCAAGGAAGTAACTCAACTCTCCGATCATGGACATTTCAAACTCATTAGCCATCATCTTTCTAAACTCATCACAAAATTCTTGATTGGTTGATCCAAATATGATATCATCAACATAGATTTGTAATACAAATAGATCTTTTTCAATCTTCTTGATGAAAAGAGTGGTGTCAACCTTGCCCATTGTGAACTCTTTAGAGAGGAGGAAGTTCCTCAATCTTTCATACCATGCTCTAGGTGCTTGCTTCAAGCTATACAATGCCTTCTTCAACTTGTACACATGGTTGGGCTTTTTGTCATCTTCAAAACTAGGAGGTTGCTCAACATATACTTCTTCATTGATATAACCATTGAGAAATGCACTCTTAACATCCATTTGATAGAGCTTGATGTTGTGGGCACAAGCATAGGCTAGCAAAATTCTAATTGCTTCCAATCTAGCAACCGGGGCATATGTTTCTCCAAAGTCAAGACCTTCAACTTGTGTATATCCTTGTGCTACCAATCTTGCTTTGCTCCTTACTACTATCCCATCTTGATCTTGCTTGTTTCTAAAGACCCATTTGGTTCCAATCATATTGTGTCCCTTTGGTCTTTCCACCAACTCCCATACTTGATTTCTTGTAAAGTTGTTCAATTCTTCATGCATAACATTTACCTAATCAACATCCTTCAAAGCTTCATCTATCTTCTTTGGTTCAATGGATGACATAAATGAGAAGTGTTCACAAAATGATGTCAATCTTGATCTTGTTTGTACTCCTCTTGAAATATCACCAATGATTGTATCCAAAGGATGATCTCTTGCAATACTTGTTGGTTGGAGCAATGGAACTTGATTGCTTGCACTTGCTAGATCATTGGGTTGAGATGATGTACTAGCCACTTGATCTTGATTAATGTCATGAGAGTCATTTTTACTAGCTTGATTTGTATCATTTTGCACATTTGAGTTGGAGAGCACTTGCACTTGATCATCTTCATCATCAATCACTTGCCTAGGCCTCAATTCACCAATATCCATGTTCTTCATGACATTTGAAAGTTGAATACCTCTAACATCTTCTAAGTTCTCATTCTCTACTTGTGAACCCTTGGTTTCATCAAATTCAACATCATGAACTTCTTCAAGAGTACTACTATCCAAATTCTAAACTCTATAAGCTTTGCTTGTAGTGGAATAACCAAGTAGGAATCCTTCATCACATTTCTTATCAAACTTGCCTAATCTAGTGTCTTTCTTCAAGATATAGCATTTGTAACCAAAAACCCAAAAATATGCAATATTGGGCTTTCTACCATTCAAGAGCTCATATAGTGTCTTCTCTTTCAATGGGTGATAATAGAGGTGGTTGCTACAATAGCAAGCCGTGTTGATAGCTTCGGCCCAAAAAGAGTGACTCACAATATACTCACTAAGCATAGACCTTGCCATATCAATAAGTGTTCTATTCTTCCTCTCAACAAGGCCATTTGATTAGGGTGTGTACTTGGCCGAGAATTGATGTCTAATTCCGAATTCATCACACAACTCATTAATTCTAGTATTTTTGAACTCACTACCATTGTCACTTCTAACTCTCTTGATGGTTGTTTCAAACTCATTGTGAATGCCTTTGACAAATGATTTAAATATTGCAAATACATCACTTTTGTCCACTAGAAAGAATACCCATATGTATCTAGTGTAGTCATCCACTATCACAAAGCCATATGTGTTTCCACCGATATTTGTGTATTGTGTTGGCCCAAATAAGTCCATGTGCAATAACTCAAATGCTTTACTAGTGCTCATCATGCTTTTCTTAGAATGGGTGTTTCCAACTTGTTTGCCGGCTTAACAAGAGCTACAAAGCTTATCCTTTTCAAACACAACATCTTTCAAGCCTTTAACTAAGTCATGCTTAATCAATCTATTCAATTGTTTCATTTCAACATGACCAAGCCTTCTATGCCATAACCAGCCCATGCTAGACTTAGTGAACAAGCATGTAGATAATTTAGCTTCACTAGCATTGAAATCAACCAAGTATAGATTCTCATATTTAAAGCCTTTGAAGATCAAGTTAGAGCCATCTACACTTATGATCTCTACATCATCTACCCCAAATATGCATTTGAATCCAAGATCACATAATTGAGCCACAGATAGCAAATTAAAGTTCAAGCTCTCTACTAGCAATACATTGGATATGCTCAAGTTATTGGATATTGCAATCTTACCAAGCCCTTTAACCTTGCCTTTGCCATTGTCACCAAATGTGATACTATCATAACCATCATTGCCATTGGTGTTGATTGAGTTGAACGTTCTTGCATCACCGGTCATGTGTTGAGTGCACCCACTATCAAGAACCCAATACCTTCCTCTAGCTTTATAATTAACCTATAAAAGAAGATCAATTCTTTTTAGGTACCCAAACTTGCTTGGGTCCTTGAAGGTTAGTAACCAAACTCTTTGGCACCCAAATGGCTTTCTTCTTTGAGCCCATCCATGGTTTGCCAATGAACTTAGCCTTTACACTATTTGTACCCTTAACAAGCATATAGGAAGAATTAAGGTTAATGGAGGATACATTTGTATTTTTGCTTTTGTTGGTGCATTCATGCTCTCTATGACCAACTTGCTTACAACTAGTGCAAAACCGACCATTATTCTTCACAAAACTTATCTTGTGAGGAGCAAAGGCCGCCTTGCCTTTCTTGGGGGTATAGCCCAATCCCTCTTTGTAGAGAGAAGCTCTTTGGCTACCCAAGGTCATAAGCAAGCGGTCCTCACCACCATAAGCCTTAGCCAAGGTGTGAGTGAGCTTAGTTACCTCCTTCTTAAGGTTCTTATTCTCAACCACTAGTAAGGTATCACAAGTGAGACCATCACTACTAGATGAGGTGGAAGTGGAAGTGCTACAAGAAGGGTTAGTAGGAGTAATAATGATAGGCATAGATAGTGATGTATCAATTAGATCACAAGTTAAACCTACATTGCAAGTTTTGACATGCTTCTTTTTATTTTGCTCATCAAGTAGAGAGGAATGAGCCTTTTCAAGCTTTTTGTGAGCCTTGCAAAGCTTCTCATGGGCATCCTCTTGCCTCTCATGAGATGCATTGAGCTCATCAAATGCTTGCTTAAGGGCTTTTAGTTCCTTACGCAAGCTTTTGCATTCCCTTCTTAAGATGTCAAAGTGTTCTCTAGCATCTTCTAGCATGTCAATTAATTCATCTTTAGTAGGTTCATCATTATCACTATCACTATCATGTTCATTATCACTTCCATCATCACAAGTTTGTACCTTAGTGGCCTTAGCCATGAAGCATGATGGAGAATCGAAGAGAGAAAGCTTCTCATTGATTGCTATACTTGCAAGAACCTTCTTCTTGGTGGTCTTGTGATCATCACTATCATCATCATCATCACTTGAGGAAGCATCACTATCCCAAGTGACCACATATGATCCACCCTTCTTCTTTTTGAAGAATGTCTTGTCCTTCTTCTCCTTCATTTCTTTCTTGTCCTTCTTCTTGTTCTTCTTGTCATCATCATTATCACTATTATATGGACATTGAGCAACAAGATGATCTTTGCTTCCACACTTGAAGCATCTTCTTGACTCATCTTTGTTTTTGGATGAAGACTTCTTTCTTCTTGCACGGTAGCCTTTCTTTACCATGAACTTGCCAAACCTCTTGACAAAGAGAGCCATCTTCTCATCATCACTATCATCCCATGAATCATCATCCTCACTTGATGTTTCTTGCTTTGCTTTGCCCTTAGATGATGTGGTCTTGAATGCCACACTCTTCTTCTTGTCTTCCTTCTTCTCATCTTTCTTCTCCCTCTTTTCTTCCTTTTCATCATCATCTCTATAGGCATCATCGGTCATGATATCTCCCAAGACTTGGTTTGGTGTCATGGTGTCCAAATCACTCCTTACTAGAATAGTGACCAATGTACCAAATCTTGAGGGTAGGCATCTCAAGAACTTGTTTGAGAACTCCTTGCCCTCTATCTTTTCACCAAGTGCCTTGAGATCATTTACAATCACTTCCATCTGATGGACCATGTTCAGCACACTCTCATCTTCCTTCATCTTGAAACTAGCAAATTTATCCTTGAGAATGTATGCCTTTGCACCCTTGATTGCCTTGGTGCCCTCAAATGATTCTTCTAATTTCTTCCATGCCTCATGAGCTCTCTCAATGTTCTTGATTTGCTCAAATGTTCTCTCATCCAAAGCATCATGGATGGCACTAAGAGCAATGCCATTGTTTTGGAGTAGTAATTCTTCGGCGGCGGTGGGAGCCTCTTCATCTTCTATCTCAATTTTAGTTTCTACCACCTTCCAAATCTTCCTATTGATTGACTTGATATATGTTGTCATCTTAGCCTTCCAATAAGGATAGTTGGAGCCATCGAATTGGGGTGGCTTCTTAGTGTTGTTGATTTAAGCCATTTTAACACCAAAGGTTGTTAAGCCTCAAATAACGCTGACCTCGGCTCTGATACCACTTGAAAGGTCCTAATGGCTAGAGGGGGGGGGTGAATAGCCTAATAAAAATTTCTACAACAACACTTAACCAAATGGTTAGACAATTATAAGGTGAAGCAAGTGTACCGGCGAGCAACGCATGGGGTCATGCCCATTGGGTCTAGCACAACACCATGGACAGGGGAAACGATCCCCCCACAGTTCACTTGGGCCAACCAGAACATCGCCACCTATCCGAACCGAACAACCCTCATGAATAGGCGATCCACCGAAATCTCCGGGCACTAGTGGAGACCATAGCCGTTCAACAAGCGGAGAGCTCTATATCACGACGCCGACTCATGGCCTCGCTCCCCACTAGGGGAATGGGGATGCAATAGGTAAGTGGCTCCACCTGATCACCGCTACAACCACCGAGCGCGGCATAGGAGGTCGCATTGGCACCTCATCTTGACTTGACGACCGCTCTGCACCGACCGCCTGTATACGCGTGGCTTGGACCGAATCGAGACACATGCAACAGTGACCAGAGTCCTAGCCCTGATAGCCTAGGACCACGAACCTTTGTTCAACACCTCTAGCAAGCGCCACTCCCTCCATGCTCCAACGGAGGCCGAGGCAAAGGTAAGGCCAAGCGCCAAGATCAGGACGAGAGCCCCTCTACGCAGAGGGGAAAAAAGAATAGAAAGGATTACCGCCAACCGGCCAACTCCATGTTGGTCGCCATGGCTGATCATGCAGGCACGCATCCCCAGTAGAACCCTCCGGGCCATTTCCATGAGCTCATGGAGAGTCCGTGCACTAATCACGACAACCCCGTCAAACACCTCTACAAGAACTACCAGCTCCTCAAGCGCCTTCTGCGGCAGGTCGGCAGGCCAAAGGAAGAAAAAGGTGAAGAAGCAGTGACCGAGAAAGGGGGTGTAGCGAGCAAGGATCTAGATGACTAAAGGTTGAAGTGACCCGACCGGACACCTACCGACTGAAGGACAACAACAATGACATTCTCTCCGAACGCTTGGAATAGATATGTCGTTTTTCTTCCCCTAAGTTTCAGTCTTACCATTGTTTACTTAGTGTATGCTCCTATAAAAGCACCCCAACCCAAACACTTTTTGGCCTAGGGTGCTTGGGGGCTCCACTAGGGGATACTACTACCTCTCTGTTTTGTTTACCATCATATGGTAAAATTCCTTCCTACCCGATCAAAAGGGGAGTTGGTTCCTTTAATTTGCCTTACGTAGCTTTGCTTTAAAACATTTCGACCGATTACACCCCACCTTTTCCTATGGTTACGAGCAGCTAAGCCTCACAAGCTATGCCTCGGCCTCCTAAGGTTGCAGCCTATCGGACAAACGGGCAGGTACAAGAAAGAAAGAATAAAAAACAAAATTATGCTAAGGAAAAACTAAGGAACAAAGGGGAACAAGCTTCCCCGAATGGAGTGACTCCATCACAGAAAACGAAACCAACTGTAGTCATTAAGCACGCAGGAATGTTTACATGGGGGCTCCCCCATGAACTTAACCTTTTTATGTTCACTAAACTACTTATATTTTACAAGCTATTGGTCGGCTCGGCGGCATCTGCTGTCGGTGCGACTGGCGAAGGCACGGGCTGCTCACTCCCTGGTGGCACGACATTCGGCTTGGTCGAAGCCAGGGCGATGTCCACCTCCAACCCAGGCTCCGTGCCATCCGTAGGCTGGGCAACGTCCTCCCCCACACATGCTTCTAGCCATGTCTTCATGGTGGACGTCCATCACCCACTTAGCTAAGACATGCTCTGCCACCAACCTTGCATGCGGCAGCAAGCTCTCCCCGATCGATTAAATGTCCTTCGTGCTCAAGCCATCAGCATACCCACTATAGATAGTAGCGAAGCCCAGGTTTGGATGATGCGTCGCCACTGAAGTCAACACCCCTAATGCTCCGTAGAATAGCCCGCTCGTGATAAGATCCCAGACCGCATCCGGGACCTCCGCCAGCTGGACGGCGAGCATGCTAGTACTTGGCATCGACCCGAAGACCTCCGAGATGATGAGCTAGGCAACATTGCGGATCTAGTCAAGTCCCCCCTCAAGAGCATGTTGCTCTTCACGAGACTTGGCCAGCTCCTCTGCATTCTTGCTGAAAATCGCCTTGATCATCTCCAGGTCCCGCTCCAGCGTCTTCACCCTTTCGCCCAGCTTTGAAAGAAGGGCGACAAGCTCAAAAACAGGCTGAAGAAAAAACCAACATGACAAAAAATAGAAAGGGTACGTACCGACGCGGAAGTTCTCAAGGGTAGAGAATTCCTCTATCTGTCGGGCCACCTACTCACATAGTCAGGCGCTCGCCTCCTCCATCCCCATCACTCGGCCCCGAAGCGCAAGCACTTCCCCGTCTAGCTTCGATAGGGCCTTTCGCTCCAACTCTAGGGCTTTCCGCTCCAACTCTAGGGCTTTCCATGCCAACTCTAGGGTGTTCTGCTCTGATGCCAAGGCGCTTCGCTCCAACTCAAGGGTCTCCAAGGATTCCTACAGCGCCACCTCAGTGTCCGCCAGGGATGTCCACAACTCCACCTTGGTCTCCGCCTGGCGGGCCTTCGTCGCCTCAAGCCCCCGCTCGACAGCAGTCGCCCACTCTGCTGCACGCTACCCCTCTGCCCATGCCATGGTCGCCTCAGCCGCCCGGTCCTAGGACTCATGGTGAGCAGACTCTAGCTGACGCTCAAGCTCAGCCATCCGGGTGTGCTCCATTCAGAGGAAGCAGGACTTGCAGGACAACATCCCCTTCAGACTCTACGAAAAACAAGCATGCTAAGGCAACCAACAAAAGATTTAGAGGTCAAGGACAAGTATAGGAAACTCACCTCCATGGCAAGCTGTAGGTCGACCTCCACTAACTGCTGAGCAAACTTAACCCGCTCCTGGATGTCTCCGAGCTTCATGGATAGGTTGGCGAGTTCAGACACCATGACATGTCCTTGCTCCCCAAGGATGTCCAGAGCTGACCCTCTTGCGAATCCCGAAGGATGAACCGCACATTTGTTGGGTCCTCAAGGCAGGGCCACTCTAGGTCACCCTCCGGCAGCCCACTAGAAGGCCCCGCCTCTGACCGAACCACCGTCAGCTCCCGCGATGATGTCAGCAGCTCCGCCATGACTTCTACCTCATCGTTAGATGGGATATCCACCACCTCGGGTGCATGGGCCACCGCTGAGCGTTCCGACTTTGTCCTAGCCATGTCTCCCTCTGGCGCTTTCAGCTCCAACCGTAAGGGTGAGCCATGTAGCTCCCCGACCAGCGAGGCACGAAGCTCGGTCTCCCTCTCCCCTTTCACCGTGGCTGGTGGAGGAGGGGCCGCGAGAGTTATCTCTGATGTGACCTCCATCGTCAGCACCGAGATCGCCACCAATGCCGTTGCCGCCGCTGCCACCGTACCAGCAACCGACCTAGGGGCACCACCCTTAGAAGGGAAGGACTTGCCACTGCTGCCTGGCTCCCCCCGTCGCTCGTTGTGACATGCTATAGGGTGGGCCTCCAAGCCTCCTGCATGGGAGTTGGGGCGATGCTTAATTCCATCATCACCCGACCACTGACAAAAAGGGCAGGTAAGTCAAACTCCAAAAAGACTCAACAACAAAAGATCCAAAAGAAACAAAGAAAAATGTATCGGGAGGTGAGCGGTACGACTCTGAAGGCAAGACCCGACGACGATGGGCCTATAGGACAAGGACCGCTCTCGGGCTACAACACGCGCCCCCTCACTTTAGCTAGGGGCGAAGTCACCCCAACTAGCTCCTGTTCGGCCTGCGGGTCGCCGCGACCCTCGGCTCAGGACTTCTCGACCAGAGCAGCGGGTGGGGCTTCCTCCAGCTATGAGTCACACGACACACGAGTGCCAATCCACTCCTCGAACCGCCCAGCTTGCTCGACCGCGTCCGAAGTAGGCGAGGCTTCCTCTAGCTACGAGTCGCGCGTTGGCACAGGTCCCGACGATGCACAATTGCCAGTCCGCTCCTCAGACCACCCGGCTAGCTCGGCCGTGTCTGCGGTAGGCGGCGATGGGACCAGCAATGCCACCAAGGGGCACGGTGACTGCGTCCGCTTTGCCTCCCATTTGCCAACAGCGTCTACACTCGCCGTGCGCTTCCTTGGCACTGGAACCACCGCGCGCCGTTCCACCTCCTGCTTATCACCAGCGGACGTCGCCGTAGGGTCGCGACGCTCCACCGAGGTCATAATGACCGTCCGACTTTCCTCCTCCTCAGAGAAAACCATGTCATCCACATCCATGGGATCCTCTAACACGAGCTTTGACTCAACATCGCTCCTACGTTCCCCGGCCTTCACACATTGGGCGATCTCCTGCTCCTTCTCTTGCTTCCGCCGAACCTCCCTGGTTCTCTTCTTCCTCCTGGCAAACACCACCTCCTTCTGGGTGACCTGTCGGGCCATGCCCTCTGGTCCCTTAGGAAGGTGCGGCCGGGGCTTATAAACTCCAAGCCCCTATGGAACGAGTGGCCCAAAATCAAAAAACAGGAAAGGTAGAGGAAGAAGCATGGACAAAATAAAAGGGAGCATACCAGTCTAGACACGATCGTGGAGTTGAAAGGTGTGGGCTTCCCTTTAACCCTCTCTTTGGGCTTCAGCTGTAGCACCCGACCAAGGCGGCTCCAGACCTCGTTGTCCGGTAGCTCCTCAGGCGACGCATGGTCTGGGTCTAATGTTCTGCTGTACATCCACATTGGTCGCATCCTTGTCGCCAACGGCGCAACCTGGCAGCGATAGAGGGTGTGGAACACCCACACCCCATCAAGACCGCGCCGTACGATCTTTCGAAGCTCCACCTCGATGACCTCCACCTTCTTCTTCTCTTTATGGGCATAACCCCATGACCAACTGTCCTGCTTCTTCGACCTCCCATCGGTGAACACCGGGAACGACGCCTTCACTAGATTCCTGATGTAAAACCACTCACCATGCCACCTCTGGTTGGAGTCGCAGGGGATGTACGCAGGATGCGAGCCTCCCACGCTTGGCTTCCTCTATAGGGTGAAACCTCCCACCGGCACGATCTCGGCTAGATTCACCACCATCAAGGCTCTCCCAGAGAACAACTGCCGGAAGAAGTCCACGTGTGGATCCATCCTGAGGAAAGCCTCGCAGACGGTGACAAAGCTAGTGAAGTGCAGCACCCCCATCGGATTAAGGTGCTGTAGCTCTAGACCCCAACTCATTGAGGAGCCCGCGCAGGAACCAGTGCACGGGGTATCCTAACCCGCCCTCATGGAAGGTGAGAAAGGACACCACCTCGTCAGGCCGAGGTTGTGGGAACTCCCTCCTGGGAGCCCTCCAGTGTGCCACCTCCTTCAGCGATAGGAACCCCTTCGTAACGAAGGTCTTCAACACTGACTCCCTCATAGTGGATGACCTCTAGTCTGACATTTTGCTCTGAGATCGCAAAAGGATTTGTGAGTTTCTTTTTTTCTCCCTCGCTCTCTCTCCTTTCTTTCCTAGAAACCGCCGTGGCTCTCAAGAACACTCTCGGTGAGAAGGAAGAGAAAAGGGGGCGGTAGATGAGGAATAGGCGAAAGAACAGAGTGAAAACCTTCTCCCTCCTCCTACTTAAGGAAAAGGGTACAATAGTTAGGGGAGGCACACTGATCAAGAAAGGCAAAATAGTGGAACGAAAAACCCTGTCTCTTTCCCATTTAATGCAGATGAGACGCACCCTGATCGATGAGACGTGCCATGCCCGACAGAACGGTTTCTGATCAAACGGGATGTGGCCTAGGTATGGCCCACCACTACTGCATGCCAGCCACTACCGCACACTGGGCACAAGAACCAAAGTGCCACCGCACATAGGTGGCCCTCCGCTTCCCCAGGCGGGACTTGGAAAAACCAAAAATGGGATCTCCGCCGGGAGAGACCATTGGGTTCCCTAAAAGTCGATCGAATGGCTTAGAAAAACACACCAAGAGATAGGTAGGGAGTGAAGGGACGCCCCATGTAGGCCATGTTGACTCCATCATGAACGACGAGCATGGGTCCTGGTCGAACATTTCCGACTAGAGCTCTCCAAACCCCGTCACTCGAGTCATCAAGGTAACACTACCAAACCCCCTCTATTTCTTTATAAATCATTTCATACATCCATATGCACATTCATTCCATATGCCCATGTCTTCTGGATGATTCGGGCCCTGAACTGCCCGGGGGCTCAGGAACTAAGCATCGCACATGCAACAAAATGCACCACAACGCTCTGTGTTGCGTCATGAAGCTATAGTTGCCTCATTCAACACAAGCAACCAACAGAGCTAGGGGAGAAAAACGCAAATGAGCCCCATGTGGCCCTCACCTAGTCTAGCAGATAGGGTCATCTCAACCTTCTTGTTCGATCCTAAACCTCTTACCAAGCCCACAGAATCTCTATTGAGGGGAGGCCGTTAGGCCACTCGGGTCAGTCTTCAGAATGACCCAGGCATCTACCAGGTTATAGGTAAAGGAGTAGTGGAATGTCATAAGAGGGCTATGCTGACCCATCATGAATGACGGACCTAGATTCCACTCGATCATACCTGTTAGCGAACTCACCGAGCGCGTCACTCGAGCCTGAGTGATTGGGACAAGCGACAAAACTTAGCCCCTTCGGTTGTGAGGAACCGAGGACAGGGTAACGCACACAACTCACATCGACCCCTACTAAGGCATAACAGGGCTCGGGGGCTCAAGACACAAAATGCCTAGGTCTGAGACCCCAAACTCGCCCCATCCGGCTATGCTCCGACTGCACTCCAAACACCTAGGTCTGCGACCCTAAACTCGCTCCATCCAGCTATATGCTTTGACTGCACTCCAAACACGTGGGTCTACAACCCCAAACTCGCCCCATCTGGCCACGCTTTGACTGTGCTCCAAAAACACCTAGGTCTATGACCCCAAACTCACCCTATCCGGCTATGCTCTGACTGCGCTTCAAAAAACCTGGGTCTGTGACCCCAAACTTGCCCCATTAGGATCTACAAGCTCTGGCTCGCCTGATCCCAAACTAACCAAACTAACTGCCTCACTCGATCCCATGGTGTGCATCAACGCCAGGATCCGCAAGCTCACTCTCTACCGATCCCTAAAAAATTTAAAGCACCTCAACTGCGCAACGACGCCTTGGTTAAACAAAACTCTGTCTTGACGGAAGAACACACACACACGCCCACTGGCAAACACCCCCCAGACAGTTCTGCCCGAACTACCTAGGGGCTCGGGGGCTACACCCGTGGGTGCGCTCGCACGCACCCGCTGATGAAACAAAAACCTTCCCCGCTGGCAAACGAAAACCCCCCAGACGGTTCTGCCCGAACCGTCCGAGGGCTCGGGGGCTACACCCACCGTCGAGGCAAAAATCCCCCAGACAATTCTGCCCGAATCGCCCGAGGGCTTAGGGGCTCTTGTTGGGTTCATAAACCCGGGGTCCCTCGTGGACCGGCTTCCCCGCAAAGGCTCGGCCCAAGCAGACAACACGCAACTCATGGGCCAGCCCAAGTGTCTAACAACAATAGGCTAGAAGGGCAGTCCAGTCACCGATCAGAAGGTTAGGTCGAGGAGGAACAACGCCTGCTCGTTGACTCTAGCCCACCTCTCCGACCAGAGCGCTCACTTCGGTCTCTAGCACCTCCGGATAGTCTCTTCAACCGAAAGGCCTGGCAAAGCACTACCTCTGACTCCGACCCCATGTCTCCGACCGGGGTATGCAAAGAACCTGCTCACTGCTCTTCTCCGACTGGCGCAACCAGAGCTGACTGGAACCAACCGACCGGGGACGCCCGCCCAGAAGGGACCAGGGAACGAATGGAGAAAGCAATGTAAGACACTCCAGTCAAACCATGATACTAGGGACCATACCCTGTCACCTACAGGAACAATACTCTACAACCACCCTGACACAACCAGTATTGTAGGCACCGACATTTTCCTCTATAGTATTGTGGGCGCCATTAACTCCCATACGGTAAGGCCCCCCACATGCCTCTAGGCATCGATAGTATTGTTGGCGTCGAGATTTACCTTACCAAGTGAATATGGTGAAACTCCTCACATGCCTCTGGGCATCAACAATATATGCAGGTGCCGACATCTGCCATACTCGAAACAAGACGACGTAACCTCCCACATACAACCGACATCCAACAGTGTTATGGGCGCCTACCATCCTCCTATACCCGCCTACGTGGGCAACAAGACTTAGAAGCATACGAACTCTCTCTCTCTCTCTCTCACTTGTAAGGCCATCCCCTTCATCTATAAAAGGGGATGTGCTCTCTCCCAAGAGACTAAGTTGATTCAAGTTCATACAAGTTAATCTAGATCGATCAAGTTCACTAGCTCACAACCACAGAACCGCCAGGTTCGAACCTCAAGCACATGCTTGAACACTTAGCTCATAGAGGAGCTCTTGTCGCTCTTAACCCTTCCAATCGAATCCGACCGTACCTCTCGTGTACCCCATCTTTCTCCTTGTTTGTAACCCCACTGTAAACTTCAAGCACCTAAGCTCAGGAATAAAGTCACCGACCGACTCAAACTGGACATAGGGCATGTTGCCTGAACTAGTATAAACCCTATGTCATTGAGTGCTTGGCCACCTCCGATCACAACATACGGCAAAACTACAAATATTTACTTGTTGGTCACTTTCTACACCGACAAGTTACATGATAACCATCGAGCCCATCTGGTCTTTGCTATACATAGATAGGTACTCTAATCGCCAACCTACACATGGTCGTTGGATCCATCCTAAATCAAAACAAGGGAAAAGAACCAAACTAAACAATTTCAAACCGAAACCTTTCTAACGCATCCGCAGGCATACAAATCCAAAGAGTATGAGTTCAAGAAAGCTCACCCTTTTGGAATCCATTTCAATTGAGGAACCCTAGGTGGAGAACCAAGGCACTGCACATTCTTCCTGCTGGGGGACTTCATCTTTGGGTCATGGGGGTGCTCCAGATCCTCAGCCCTACATGGCGGATGACGGCTGAGGTTGGAGGTGTCAGCGACGGTGGGCACTAGAGTGGACGGCAGTGCGGCGAGCACTGGAGTCGAGTGGGCGACGATGGGAGTGTGGGATTGGGGAAAGTGGCGCACGACCTAACCCTAATGGCCGGGTCGGGGCTGGTTCTTATGTGGTCCAACTAGAGCAAGTTGGGGGTGGACCCAGCTGTGGCTTAGGGGCACCGGATGTCCAAAATGAAAAATTCTCTCTCCTCAGCCGATTGAAACTGGGGCGCAGTGTCCTATGGCCAAATTTCACTTCTATACGGTTTCTGATCACCACACCTTGGTTAACACCCATCCACGGCTTACTTGGCACAAGTTTAGCTCCGAGATATGTGTATAAGATTTTTGTTGGATATAATTTAAAAATGCTTAAATATACATGTTAGATTGAAAGAAATAACAAAACCATTAGAGTAAGTATCTTTATTCAATATGACAATATCATTAGCTTATAAAAGAAAAACAAATGCATAAATAGGCAACCCAAAAAAATGTTATAGTCGAAGTTGTGGCAAACACTTGGATTTTTAAGTCGTTTTATGGTTTGATGAAAATCTCATAGCTCATTAGATCCCTCAACTCATTTTCTAACTTGTCTCGATACGTTGTCTTTTTTTAATAAGCCAAGCTAGAGTTTCGGCTAGTTACCTACAACAAGCTCGCGAGCTTAAGAGTGTTGATGACCACTATTATAACATTTTGATCATCATCATTTTGTTATAGAGAGACAAGGTTAAATTATATGTACAATTTATTTCAACTAATGAAGTGTCACCTAGTTTTGGTCAATATTTATACGTAGGATCATTATCACCAAAAACTAGGTAAAACGGTCCCACAAGGGGGTCATCGGCCCTACTTGAAAGTGCATCTACTTATAGTTAGTTGTGGTGCACTTGAAAGGTCCTAAATGGCTAGAGGGTGAATAGCCTATAAAAATTTCTACAAAGACACTAGAGCAACTTATTAGACAACTAAATGGTGAAATGCACCTTGCTCTAGCTCTACTCAAAAGGCAAGCCACATACCAACAATTCTAGTCAATTATGATCACTAAGCACTCAAAGGCTATGTCGCTACTCTCTACACTAGTTGAGCTAGTTAGGAACTAAATACAACTACAAAGCTAAGCTACACAACTACCACAAGCTCTACACAAGATAAAGATACAAAGTAATGCAAGAGAGTGGTAGAGGAGATATACCGCCGTGGCAAGTGATCAATCAAAGAATACCAAAGAGACAATGATGACACAATGATTTTTCCTCTGAGGTTCACTCGCTTGCCGACAAGCTAGTCCCCGTTGTGGTGATTCACTCACTTGGAGGTTTACGCGCTAATAGGCATCATATGCCTAGCCCGCAATTGGGTGCCGCACAGCCAACACAAGATGTAGATCCACAAGCCATGCGCAATCTACTAGAGTTGCCTTTGGCGCTCAGTCGTGGAAGGCACAAGAACCCTTCACAATCACCATGATCGGAGCCGAAGACAATCACCTTCCTCCGCTCAATGATCCTCCAATCACGGGGCTATTTGGGTCTCGGCAAACACCAAGAGTAACAAGATCTCCATCAGCCCAAATCGCCCAACTAGTGCCACAAGATGCAAGATCACTAAGCAATACACTAGAGGCTCTCCAATCTCACTCAAATGAAGAAATCAAGTGTGCAAGTGAGTGGATTGTGTTTGTTCAGCTCCCAAAGGGTGTACTCAGATGTGGGAAGTGCTAAGAGAGTGGCCAAGGCTGGCCACCACTTCTATTTATAATCCCACCAACAAATAGAGCGCTACCCCTTTGGAGCAGCTTCTACGGGGGCACCGGACACGGCAATGTGCCACCGGACAAGGGGTGGTGGTGCCCCTCCAATGGTCATCTACTAGACGTTGGGGCACCAGATAGGGTGGCGGTGGCACCGCCCTAGGGGTGGTGGTGACCACCTAAGCCAACCCCCTGAAAACCCTACTCTTTGGATAATTAGGGCGGTGCACCTCTAGGGGGTGACGGTGACCAGGGCAGTTCCTCCTCGTCACTGACTCCAAATTTGCTAGCCTCTGGAATAAAGGGGTGATGGCATCGAACACACCTCGACGGTGCACCTGATGGTGTACACCATCACTGACAGTGCTAGCCCCCAACCCCTCCTCCTTGGCCAAGGCCAAACGATCACCGCCCTAGGGTGGGCGGTGCACTAGACAGGGGGTGACGGTGCCCCCAGAGGTAGCACCTCATCCCCTTCTTCACCTCCTTTGATTCCTTTGCAAATGTGCCAATACCTCAAGTGTTTCACCATCACGTGCAAGTGTGTTACTATTTTTACAATTATTTTCCAAAGGTTAATCACTTCTCACCGATTGTGCGCTAGGCCTAAAATGCCAATGCAAGTTATCCAACACCTAGTGGCACTAGATGATCGAGTTGTCCGATAAGAGCTCCCGTCTTAGTAGTACGACCATCTATCTTAAATGTGATCACATTCTCTATAGTGTCTTAATCACCAAAATAAAATGACCCTATCAAATATACCTTTTGCCATGAGCCCATTTTATTTTTCTCTTTCTTTTCCAAGTCCGGAGCTTGATCATCATCACATGTCCAACACCATCACCTTGGACTTCATTTGCTCCATCACTTGGCTTAAACCAACCTATCTCAATTCCACACTTAGAGCATAGGTTAGTACCTAGGGTTTCATCAATTCACCAAAACCAAACTAGAGCTTTTAGTAGTGGTTGAATGACAAAAAATAGAGAACTATTGAGTTTTGGACATGTTTCATTGTAAATGATCATATCAAACTAATGCCATATTTCAAGCGATTAAAAGTCAAGTAACTTAATAAACAAAATGAGACAAAAATAAATGGATATGGTTTAGTCTCAGTTATGGATTGCTTGTATGAATGAGAAGAGATTGATAATTGATTGTTAGTTGAAGTAAAATTAATAATGCATAAGTGAAAAAATGGCAAACAATGCTAGCAGCGACAAAAGAAGGCATGGATTGATGCATCTTATTTGGTCTTGCATTTGAGACTTGTTTATATTATGGGAGATGAAAATTGAAATAGCATAATTGATCAAAATGAAAAGTATAAGTGAAAGAGACATGATTAGTTGCATATGAGTTGGTCTCAAGTGTATGGCTTGCCAATTAGATCAAGAATATTGATAATAAATTTCATACTCATCAAAATAAGAAGTTGGTTTCAAACAAAGGCATATTGTTGATACATGCAAGGTCTGACTCGAGGAATGCTAAATAAGGCAAAGGTAGCAAGGAAATAGTTTGAACTAAGCGAGGGTGAAGGGCAAGTGATGGCTTGGCAATAGAGGTATCATGGTTAGGCCGAATAAGCAAGTACTTGTGTTGATCCTAATCAAGCCACGAGGAGTCATACAACGTCAAGCATCGAATCACTATTGGACCAAAAGTTATAGTGTCTTGAAATCGTGTATTGAACTCTTATGCGGTAGATTTAGTTCAAATCAGAAGTTCAGGGAGGATTTGCTTAAGGACCCAGACAAAGTTGATTGCAACCCTTGTGAAGACATATTGTGAAGAAATGGTATACGAAGAGTTGTGCAAACTCAAGAGGTTGGAATAGATTTTATCTCTGTTCTTGAGTACAAGAATGTTATACTATTATAAGAATGCAACATTGAGTGCATTGACAAGTCTCGGTGCTCAATTGAACTAAACCTAAGTGCTAACTTATGAGAAACACTTGGACATAGCGGTATTGAAGCTTGTTTTTAGTTGTGATGGATAATCCTCTAACAAGCTTTCCATAGAGTCTAGGATTATCAAAATTGAAGTTCGAAGTGAAAAGTTATGGAGCAAGATTTTAAAAATGGTTGAAGAAATTTAACAAACGTGCTTTTAAATTTTTTAGCCACTTGAAAAAATCATTAATTTAGGTTTATCAATTGTCTTTTGGAACTTTTTTTTTTTACAACAGTCTTTGAAACTATTGGAGATGCTCAGCTAGGAAAAAAAGCTTTGTCACCTTGGCCGTTACAAACAGGAGCTCCGCGCCGCGCGGTCAATTCTCAGCTGGCCCGTCGTCACCTTTGACGACTAGTGTGAAGGTGGACCGGGCCTCTTTCCTTGTACGCAGGCTACGAAGCTCAGCATCCGCCAAGGGCCGAGCCACGTGGGTCACGCGAACCGACCCTGTCCGTTCCGGCACGCCAAAGCAGACCCCCGCGTCTCCGCCCGCCGCCACCAGCAGATCCATCCCCTCCCTCGCCTTTCCCCTCGAGCACGGCGGCGCCCTCGCCCTGCTCTCTCGTCCGGCCAAGCTCCTCCTACCCGGCGCCATGAACCCCTACGACCTCCGCTTCGCCGACCCCTCATCCTACCACGACAGGCGCAGGTACGCCAACCCTAATTCTAGCTCTTCCGATCTGATTTGAATTCGAACGTGAGTCGATCGATTTGATTTCCCGTGCAGCGACCTGGCCGTGGCTCCTACGTTCGCTCCGCCGGCTCCCGTGGCTGCGGTGAACCCGAACCCTTACGCCGCCGCCTACACGCCCGTGCCCGTGCCCTCGGCCCCCGCGGGCGGCGACTACCAGCGCTACGGGCAGGGCGGCAGAGGCCGTGGTGGAGGCGGCAGAGGAGGTGGCGGTGGTGGGTATGGAGGTGGCGGCAGAGGAGGAGGTCGCGGGAGGGACGGGCTTGACTCGCTCGCCCTCCCTAAGCCGGACTTCCGGAGCCTGATACCGTTCGAGAAGAACTTCTACGTGGAGTGTCCGTCCGTCCAGGCTATGTCGGAGGCGGATGTGGCGCAGTACCGCCGCCTCCGGGATATCACCGTAGAGGGCCGGGATGTGCCCAAGCCGGTCCGATACTTCCAGGAAGCCAACTTCCCAGGTTTACTCTAGTTCCAGTGTTTCCTGTCCCCGTGTCCGTTGATAGTAACGCAATACTTCCCTTATACTACTGTTTCACGATTCCTTTGACAGATTACTGCATGCAAGCGATTGCCAAATCTGGATTTGTGGAGCCAACTCCTATTCAATCTCAAGGTTGGCCTATGGCTTTGAAGGGTAGGGACCTGATTGGTATCGCTCAAACAGGCTCAGGGAAAACATTATCTTATCTGCTACCTGGGTTGGTTCATGTTGGTTCCCAGCCTCGTCTAGGTTTGTTTCCTATAAACTTGCTATGAGCTTTCTGTATGTGTTTTCTGACTGTCTCCATTCCCCTTCTCATAAGTCGTGATTGTAATGCCTGTAGAACAAGGCGATGGCCCAATTGTATTAATCCTCGCCCCCACAAGAGAACTGGCTGTTCAAATACAGGAAGAATCTACAAAATTTGGATCATATTCAAGAACTAGAAGCACGTGTGTCTATGGTGGTGCACCTAAGGGTCCACAAATACGTGACCTTAGAAGAGGTACCTGCACGCTTCTGTCCAGTTCAATTCTTTTTAGATGAATGCCTTTTAAACTCAATGCATTCTATCATCTGCACTTTTAGGAGTTGAAATTGTCATTGCAACTCCTGGTCGGCTGATTGATATGCTGGAAGCCGGTCACACAAACCTACGTAGAGTGACATACCTTGTGCTGGATGAGGCAGACCGGATGCTAGATATGGGTTTTGAGCCCCAAATTCGAAAAATAGTTGCACAGGTACAGTTAGTTTAGAAATACAGAATAGTTATTAATATTTACTGTCTTGCCTAGCTCTAATGCTTGTCCAACACTTCTGCTATCCATAGATCCGCCCAGACAGGCAAACCTTGTACTGGAGTGCCACATGGCCTAGAGAAGTTGAAGCCTTAGCAAGACAGTTTTTGCAAAATCCTTACAAGGTGCGTGTTCGCTGCTGTTATTGTTATTTTTTGGTTCTTTTACTATGTTGTATTGAATTGATTTTTGACGGCCCTTTTCTTAACTTTTGGCTTATATATTGTAATGCAGGTAATCATAGGATCACCTGAACTTAAAGCTAATCATTCCATACAACAAATTGTTGAAGTTATTTCAGATCATGAGAAGTATCCAAGGTATGTATGGTCGATGCTCTTGTGACTAAAAACTCTTATGCTCACTCACTATACTACTTTTGATTACAAATGGACACGGTGTGAGTTGATTTTCACCTCTTTCCCACAGACTCAGTAAGCTCTTGTCTGATCTAATGGATGGGAGCCGTATCTTGATATTCTTCCAAACAAAAAAGGACTGCGATAAGATCACCCGGCAACTTAGAATGGATGGGTGGCCAGCATTATCTATACATGGTGATAAAGCTCAAGCTGAACGGGACTATGTTCTTGCAGAGTTTAAGAGCGGCAAGAGCCCCATAATGGCTGCCACAGATGTGGCAGCACGTGGTCTTGGTATGATGATTTATTTGAATATTAGGATTAGGTAGTAGTTCCAAGTGCTCAAGGATGATAAGTCGGAGGGCTGTTCAGCTGCGTTTGGTTGAGTGAACTGAACTTGTGGATTGGTGGTGTATACCAAGGTGCCATCATGTCAAAGGTAGATAATTTTTCCCCGTGGTCTACCTCATTTGAGCGTGAGCATTGGCAGTGTTACCCAGGCACTTCAACTTTAAGCTATCATGGTAACGTTCCCTTTCCTAGTTAGCCTTGTTAGGGAGCCCTATGTTTGGATAAAATGGATATCCTCAAAAAGTAGTATGCAAACATATATGCATTTGGCACTGTAAAGTTGATTTCTTAACTTGATTTGAATTCCTTAATCCCTGCATCTCTGACCATTTAGGAACATTTAGGTATTGTGTCGCTGCCCTCTTCAATTCTTTGCCCTTGTAATTGAATTCTTTTCAATCCAATAGTCTGCTTTTCTTGCAAGTATTTTTTGGCTTACCTTTCTACATTTTGTTATAAATACATGTCTAATTTGTTTAGAATTGATGAGAGCAATACTTTTGTTTTTTGAAGATGTATTGCAAAATTTTAGGCATAAAAACCTTTGTATAAAAATAGTAATACCAATTTCAAATATATTTTTTTGCACAATGCACATCCTTCACAAGTAGCACGTCCGTATGGATCTCCTTTGCTTTCCCCTAGGCCCTAGCTTTACATGAACCTTTAGAAACTCGTTCTGCTTTCTCAATCAAGTGCCTCATCATCGGTATCACTGCCAAGTGCGAACTGGTCAAAGGATGGTTGTAATCAGCGTACTTTTCAGTGGATTCACGATAGTGACCTCTGATGCCGCACCTTGCTCATTACAGCCTATGTTGGACTGGCATGTTCTACAGAATTTTGTTTGGGTTATGGATATTGGATACTGTTACATTATTGGATATAAGTGGTTACCCAGGCATGCCAGTTGCAGACTTGCAGTTTTCAACATTTTCTGATAAAGGCTGAGAGGTTAATCACCATCAATTCCACATCCAGCAGTGATTGATGCCCGGTTCAGTTTTTCAGCTCCTTCGACTTGCGTTTTAGAATTCGAAAGTGCAGCACTATGGATTTTTTTGGTGCTTGTCTAAACCATGTACTGCCTTCTATGGAGATCGACAATGTTGATGTTCCAGTGTGGTCCAGCATGGTATTCAGGACAACACATCAATTTTGATTAAGTACTAATAATATTTGTTGATTTTACAGATGTGAAGGACATAAAGTGTGTGATAAATTATGATTTTCCAACAACTCTTGAAGATTATATTCACAGGATAGGTCGAACTGGCCGTGCTGGTGCTAGCGGAACTGCATTTACTTTTTTCACACATGCAAATGCAAAGTTCTCAAGGAATCTTGTGAAGATTCTGCGGGAAGCTGGCCAAGTTGTGAATCCTGCACTAGAATCCATGTCCAAGTCTTCAAACTCAGGGGGAGGAGGTAATTATGAACTTTACAGTTTATTTATTCAGCGAGAACAGTCTTGCATGTTCTGGGCTCATGTCTGGCTTCACCTGTATTAACTTATGTGGTTTTTGTGTTCAGGCAATTTCCGGTCGAGAGGCAGAGGTGGGTTTGGTAACCGGGGTCATATGTCTGGATCAAATACCTTCGCTTTAGGAGGAAGGCCATATTGATGGGTGCAAAAGAATTATGGGACTTCTATTTGTATACCACTAAGTGCATTCTTTGGGAGATTTCTGAGAAATCCCCCCTACTACTAGGATTGACAACAAAGTCAATTTTCGCTACAGTACCTGGAGCTATGAAGCTTCTCATATGAAAGAAAAAAAATTTCAACTACCTAGCAACAGCATATGAAGGGCGGACTAGTGCAAGCGGTAAAGTCTTACCGCCTGTGATCGGAAGGTCCTGAGTTAGAGTCGCGGTCTCTTCGCATTGCACAGGCGAGGGTAAGGCTTGTCACTGACACTCTTCCCCAGACCCCGCACAGAGTGGGAGCTCTCTGCACTGGGTACGCTCTAGCAACAGCATATGCATTCAATTGAGATATTTCTTTTGGAAGGACCCTTTTGTCTTGTTTTACTGGAGTCCCTGTGGTCGTGTAAAGTCGGCTGTATACTTACACTGAACTTGTGTTACTGAGCATATGGATTTTTGGTTGCCCTCTATTGGTGTGCGGTGTTACTGAACAAAAGGATTGTTCATCGCCCAATCTATTGGTGTATTATGAATACTTAGCAAATAGCTGTTTCGCTGACCTATCAATTGGTGTATTTTGAATAGTGTTGGTTTAGTTGATGCAGACTATATTTGGTTTCCCGTCAATCCAGTACATTGCCAATTTTTCGGTTGGCAAAGCGACCATTGTCAAAGCTTAGGAGCACGTTGCTGTTTGTTTGATCTTATCAGTCATGATATAGCGTTTTTCTCTCACAATGAAATAGCATCAGCCAGCTTATAAGCCATAGAAACGATCAAAGCGGACATGGTGGATATATGTTGCATTTGCACTGTGTGGTGGCTGTTGTGTACAACTTTATTATCATACTACCTCCGTCGAAGAACGACCGTATTTTGTTGAGTAGTTCATGGTTTGTCGTGTACAAGTACAACTCTGTTACCATACACTATATATTTCTTGGTCTTCTCTACGATTTGTTACCATACACTATTTCTGGGTCTTCTCTTTACGATTCTGATCTTGTGGTAGATTAACGTCATCTTGGACAGGCAGCTCTTCACTGAAGGATCTGATCCGGCTTCAATTAAATGGACAGGGTTTTCCTAGTAAAATAATTGAATAACCTCTTAAAATAAAAACGAAAACCCTACAGAAACTGAACGTGGAAGTCCAGCCTTCACATTCTTGAAAAAAAAGGCCTCCACATTCTTGAAAAAAGCCAAAAGGAGGAGTAGAAGAAAAAGTCTATCTACCTCCTTGAACTATTCCTGAGTATGAAATTTTTACTACAGCTCAAGCATATAATAATTAGTTCACCATAAAAATGTCACCACAATTGGATCATAGAAACTGCAGCTATGAATTTATTACAGAAAAACATAGATCTAAAGCTACAATAAAAAATTATACTAAAGTATACCATATTATATATTCACTATGTAGATCTACTCCTATGGAGTCCAACAAAATTGGATTTTCCATTTTATGGTTTTTATGTGATTTACTATGATTTTTCAAAACTCAGTCGAAATAAATAAAAAAGAAAAGACAAAAACGCCTTTAAAAACCGTTTATAACCACGGTCACGAGGTAAAATGAACGGTTGCAAAAGTTCAGAGATGTGGTTTACCCGGAGTAGACTTTTGCAAAAGTTGAGGAAGGTAATGTTGACTTTTTCCCACCTAAACCCCAGTGCTGCCCCCGTCAGGGGCTGATCTGGGCCCCGGGCTGGGGGCCTGCAGCACGGGACGCAGCCCAAGTTTTTCAGAAACAAATTCTACTAAAAAGGCCAAAACAGCCCAATAGCCCCCCCTCAGCCCACCAGCGCCCAACCCTAGCCAGGCCTGCTGTACCAGTAGTCCCCGTCCCCCGACTCGCGCCGTCGCGTATCTCCTTTCCCGTCCGCAGTCCGCATCGGGAGCCATTGGTGATTCGGCGCACGGCGCAGCACCTCCCGACTCGCGAGTCCTGACCTCGGACGGTCGCCGGTCGGACCTCCCGCCTCCTTCCTCCTCTTCTCGCGAGGCGGCCCCGCGGCTCGCCCGCGCCCAGCCGGCCACCCGCTACGCCGTCACGCTCGCTCTTCCCGTGACGCAGTCGCGTCGCTAGGCGCCGCCTATTTCTCGGACAAGAGTCGCTTGCCACCATGGCGGCAGCATCCTCCGCCGCCGAAGCCAACGGCGAGAGCAAAGACGAATTCCTCGTACGGTATGCTCAGCCTCTAGATGCCTCTCCCCAGCTTTAGCGCCTAAAGCAAATTTTGACCTGAGCGTTTGTTGCTTGCAGCGACGACGCGCCGGGGCTGCTCGCCGCTCTCAAGGAGATGAAGGACGGATTGGACCTCGTAAGGGGCAAGGTTGATGCCATCACTCGGAAGGTAATCTACTCATGTCTTCCCCTTCCAAGCTTCCTTCGCCTCTCCCAATTTCTTAAACCTCGAATTGGGTACGATGGTAGAATAAATTCTGGTTCGCTGTCCTCGCATGTCGATAGGTCAAGGAGAACCAGTTGCCGACGGCCAACGGGATCGGATACCTAGAGGCGAAGAACCACCTGCTCCTTGGCTACTGCCAGGACATCGTCTACTACCTACTCCGCAAGGCCAAGGGGCTCTCGGTGGATGGCCACCCCGTCGTACGGAGCATTGTCGAGATTAGGCTGTTTCTGGAGAAGGTTTGCTTGTGCCTTCGATGCTGATTGTTCACTTTCCAGCTTTGATGTAGTTCGTTAACTAAGAGATGGCTTTCTTTTGAATTTGGCGCGGTAGATTCGCCCGATTGACAAGAAGGCAGAGTACCAAATCCAGAAGCTCACCAACGCTGCTGACAATGCAACTGCTCGAGAGAAGACAGGAAATGCAGAGGCGAAGGGGAAGGACGAGCATTCGGATGAGGAAGACCACCTGAAGTATAGGCCAAACCCAGATATGATGGACACAAAGGCTGGTCCTGATGGGCAGGTGATGCTTTTCACTTCCTTAATGATTCTATACACTTGTTACATCGCAGATGCTTCCTTTTGTGCATGCTGGAACGTCCTACATGAACATTACTTTGTGAAAGGACTATATTAATTAATAACTTGTCTGCACTTACAAGATTGGAACATATCAGTTTGTTTTAGCCCAAATATCAATAAGTGCAATGTCATTCACATGAACATTTTTTCCCATCTTTCCTGCTACTACAGCATATCCTTTGTAATATAATTGTCACTGGCAATAATGAATCAACAACCCTTCTCATCTCAAGAATTTTAGTTGGCATCCCTATAGTGCTGAATTTGATACTGACATTAATTCTTCCCGTCCCTTTAGGAATCCACTTTTAGCATTGTTTTTGAGTTGTGTATTTGTCCCATTAAAATGTTGTTTTTTTGTTCCTTTAAGAATTTTGCATATTCTGTGTAAGTGCTAAATGCAAAAAACGTCATTAATACCTGTCATTCAAACTCACCATTTCCTGGAGCAGTGAGGTTTATTTCTCATTTCATGTGGCATATCAGTCTATACCTTCTGCTGTTCTGATGTATAACCACTTTATTTCAGGATACTGATGGTGTTTACCGTCCTCCGAAATTTATGCCTACTAGCGTGGATGATGAAGAGAAGCATCGTAAAAAAGATTCAAGGAGAGATAAAGCACTAGCCCGAGTGGCAATAGAAAATCCTTATATTAAAGAAATGATTGATGATGCTGCGGACAGACCTGAAGAGGTTTGCTGTAACTTTTGCTCTGAATTTATTAGCTGGCTGTCTTGGATGCAGAGTAAGCTATGTGCTGTTTATTTTCATGTTAAACAATCTTTCTGGAATTTACAGTGGAAGGAAACAGTGGGCGATGAAAGCAGGGAATTTGGGAGGTACATGCGACAGAGAGAGGAGCAAGAGAAGCAGGAAGAGGAGTTGTTCACTCGGGCTCCTGTAACCAAACGTGATAAGCAGATCGAGAAGCGCATAAGGAGACAACTTCATGGGTATGTTCAGATAGTTTATCTTTTGCTGCTGCTTATTGTCTGTGTAAATACACAATTGACTTTGGTCAGCTACGAGTATTATTCGGCACTTGGTTTGCCCTTTGGGATTTTCAGCTTGTCTTAATATCCAACTTACGCTCCCAAGTCCCAACTGATATCTGATTCTGGCAACAGGCTAGGAGGCTTAACAGATGGTTTCGACCTTGGAATGAACATGCTAATTGGCGGAGACAAGGAAGATGATGGCGGTTCAAGCAAGTCACGTGGCAAGAGCGGAAACCGAAAGAAGCAACTGAAGAGCAGCAAGAAGAGGAAGAGGCATTAGCCTTGACCCACACTGTTGTAATACTTCAACATACCGATAAAGCCTAGAAGACGGTTCAAGCAAGCCACACGGAAAGTTGAAGCTGGAGAAAATACCAGGAGAGAACAGGCTTTTGGTTCGTCAAAATGGAAGATTATTATTTCTGAAACATAGAACTTGATCGGAGCGACTGAGCCTGAGCTAATGGAACAGTATGAATTATATGGCTTGAACGTGGTAGGTGTAGCAAATTTTGTTTATCGTAGAGTATCGCAGTCTCCCAGATGATCGATTTATGGTTACAAAAGTCTCTGCTTTTTGTTTTGCAAGCTTGTGGATGCTACGGCAGAATTAATGTTTCAAAAAAAAAAAAGAGGCCACGATGGGTGCATGCACTGCAAACCCTTCAGCAGATTCCTGATGAAACCAACGGCGGGTTCGTCAGGAATGACTGCCCGAAAGGAGATGGGAGCACCGGAGGATTTTTTTTTAATTTTAACATTTTTTCGAAACTAATTTTAAATTTAACATATCCGATTTTTTTTTAAAAAACTAACACTTTTGACCACGCCTATTGTCCTGGCGCGGCCAAATGCCTGTGCCGCGCCATGCATGGTGGCGCGGCACAGGGCTGACGTGGCGATGACCAGGAACGATGACCGCTGACGGGGCAGGGCCTGCCGCGTCAAGCGCGACAGTGCCGTGCCAGGGGTCATGGCGCGGTTGGGCCAAATAAAACCCCGTAGCCAGTCATGCCAGCCTGAGCAGCAAGCCTGCTCGCTGCGCCCGCCGCCAAACCGGCGGTACCTGGACGGTTTAATTGGAACGCGTCGCGCCGATGGTGGAAGTTGTTGTAATCATTGTTTGACGTAAAATGAATAGTAAATTTGTTTCTATATTTTGTTAATTTTTTCAAGGCCGAATAGAGAAATTGATAAGGCAATTGATATTTTTTCCGTCTTTCATAATACGGTTAAACACCATGTTAACTAATCGATTACGAAAAATTAGATCGGATTGAAACGAATATTTTTTGAAAGCCGTTTTTTGAACTAGTTGCTACTTAATCTCGTAAGCAGTGATGTCGCGACGCATTGAAACGAATATGAAGCAAATAACATAAGTTGACAAGCTGTCACATAAGTTTGACTTAAGTTCGATATAACATAACCAAATAAGCCTGCAAGTTTCGGACCCTAATAATAGTTCGACCTAACAAACTAAGACTCAGGAGTGTAAGGATTTCTCGGACGCCTATGTCTCTTCGGATTTGTTGGCAACACATTGGGAGTGTAGCCAACGTCGGTGCGGTCGCGTCGTCGGTGCGTATGGCTCGTACCCTGCAAGTATGTGATATGCACGATTACTTAGAATTCTTTGTGATCGTTAGTTCATGTAGCCTACGTATTTAAAGAAACTACATTTGTTAGTACCTGTGATGCTCCTTAGGTGCCAAGCGGGGCACCACCTAGCTGAGACATGCCGATCTCGTCGTGCGGCCAATCTTCCCACTCGTCGTCGTGGTCGTCCTCGATTGCAGGGTCCTTCCCAGCGCTATAATGTGGTGGTGTACGCACTGCGGAAGTGGCACCTGTCACCGGCTGAGAAGAGCCGGCTAGCATCCTCAAAAAGGCTGAAGACGTACCACCCGATTGCGCTGGGAGTAGTGGTTCCTCATAAGGAGTGTCCATGTAGCTCAACTTTTGAGCTAGCTTCCTGCAACTCTTCTTCACCTTCTGCATAAATAGACGTTAAAGTTAGCGCATTTCACAAACGCATATACACTAAAAAAAACAATTTCGGAACAGACTAGTTTATGTTTACCTCCACAAAAGCCTCGAGAACGCCTGGCCCCTGCCCTCTAGACTCGTAAAGCCGGTACACTGCTTCGTTGGACAGTCTCGACAATTGTGTCGCCTAGGTTTAGAAACGTGGTTGAATATTTTTAGTATACATAATTAATACCAAATGGATAACAAATTGTACCATTCAAGTATCTTACCACGTATCTTTGTAGCGGGGCTCTCTGTAGCTGTGTGTCCTCTCTAGTGACAACGTCGTACACATCTTCGATCATATCTTCCTCCGAGTCCTCGTCAATTGCCTCCTCAGTGTACGGGGGCTTGATATGTGTCCTCGTAGACCTGTGAAGCCAGCGTAGGTACTCGTTGAAGGTGTGCTGGTCGTGTGGAGGACCCGCATGGACCGGCTAGCGTTCCCTAGTCTCCCACAAGTGGATGTACACGCTGTGTGTCACGCGCCAATCCTTGGTCTTGTACCTCTTCCTACGGTCAAACCTGTAACAAAACGATGTTAGTTCTACCACACACACCTCTGGATTGTAGCTCTGTTATTAATAAGTAACGCACCCGTGCAATACTTGGTTGGTGGAGTAAAGCGGTGGTAGGCAGCCTATCATTCTTCCAAACTATCTGTAGACCCTGACGGGGTAGTGAATCTCGACCACGTGGAAGAAAATAAGAGAGACGTTGTAGCGATACTCTTCTAACTCATCCCTAGTGACAGGACTGAGATAGTTCTAGAACTTCGGAGCATCCCAAGGACACCAATGCACCTGAATATTTCATAATTGAGTTAGGCTGTGATATAGTGTAGATCGAACAAGACACATGTATGATAGTAAAAAGAGCGTAACCTGGTGCTATGTCAGGACGTCGAGACCGTCCGTGTACTCCCTGTACTTGCGCCTCGTATTCCCTCTAACTAACTCTGATTCTGTCCAGATAAACAGAGCTGTAGAGAGTGTATCCTGCCCGTTCCATTGCTGCATTGAACACGATAATGAATTAGCCATTAATAAACTCATCATATGTAACCATATCGAAGAATATAATGAACCCAAGTACTTACCGGTAAACCCATATTAAGGGGCCTCCCAACGGGCCATCGTTCCCAACACCAAACCTGGAGTAGGTACGAGCAACCCCCAAGGTTCGCATACCCTAAGGTGCGACGGCAGGCAACGCATAGCTATCGATACGTCCATGCCAGGACAGTACTGCCCCAGCTGTACGCCGCTATGTTCTCCCACGGCTGGCGTAGTATGTCAAGGAAGATCCAGCTGATGGTGTTGCCTGAGGCGTCTGGAAAGAGGAAAGCACCAAAAAAGTGCCAGAGCCACACTCGAGCGAACCTGTCGATCTGAGCCTCCTCAGCCTATGGGTCCAAGTAATCAAAGCGCTCCATGATCCAGGACGACGAAACACCAGAAGTTTTCCTAAAATTTACCAAAGAAAATGAGACCCGATGGCTGTAGGAAAGCGATGCAAATATTAAATAAGCTTGAATTTCTCACTTATTTTTCTTGGAAGCCTCATCGTCCGGTGGAACAAAGCCAGTAAACTGAGCCACCAGCTCCCTCCAGTGATCGTTGTCAACTATCCCTGTCACCGGAAGTCCCCCCCAACCGAAGGCCTAAAATAGCCTTCACGTCCTGCAACGTCAAGGTCATCTCGCCACAAGGTAGGTGGAACGTGTGAGTCTCAGGCCTCCACCTGTTATAAGAATAGAACGACTGTTAGTTGCCTCAAATTTGTTACAAGAAAATTTACGTACAAAGAATACACTCACACATGTCTACAGCTGCGGTAAGTAGTGCTGGGTCAAGGGGCGGAAGACCGTGGTTGACAACACGGACAAGCTCGAGGAAGCCGGCATGCCATATGTACGGTGTGTAACGCTCGTCCCACTGATGCGCCCTGGTGTGCGTGCGGGGCCTCAAAGGAGGCAAGGCCACCTCTGCGTCGTTGTCACTCAAGATGTGTGCTCGGTGCTGATCGTCGTACTCCACCTCAAGAATGGGGTACAACGGGTGCTGCGTGGGATGGGCAATCCTGTTACAAATTGAAAAACAAAGCGGTAGAGTACTCAAATTAACAAAATTCAAATTAACATTATATAGCATTGCAAAGTAAAATATTCACTCTAATCTAAAATAAATCGGCACAAGGATAGGATAAACAAGCGCGCAAAAGAGGTAAAGCCCGATGGTCATGTGCTATGGACGTGGATAGAGGCTAGAGATCGTAGTATGACAAAGCCAACCAAGAAGCGAGGGAGCCAGTTACGCTTAGCGTTACGGCCACGTCGGGATGAACCTACGATCGAAACGTTCGAATGGAATACGATCCCTCGACCGGCTCGCTACAATCCCTAACTAAATAACTAACTATAAACTAAATAATAACCGGATCTACCAGTGACAACCACATCGCTACAATCCCTAACTAAATCAATAACTACAAACTTAATAACAAGTACCTAATCAATCCGTAAACCCAAAATCCTAACCTAAAAACTAAAAACTACATATGTATATCACAAACTAATTATGCTAAAACAATAATAATCATAATAATATTAAACCGAGAGGGAGGTACCTTAGGAGCGGGCGGCCTCGACGTGCCGAGGTTCGTGGCGCGGCCGATGCGGGTGCTGCGAGGGCGAGGGCCGCCTGAGTGGCCGGGCGCGGCCGGCGAGGGCGCTGGAGGCGGGCGCAGCGTGGGCGTGGGCAGACGCGGGCGCTGGAGGCGGGCGATGGCCGGCGGCGGGGCGCGTCGGCTGGCTGGCGACGCGGGCGGGCAGGGGTGCGTGAGGTTTTATTTGGCCCAGACGCGCCATGACCCCTGGCGCGGCACTGCCGCGCCAAGATGGGTGGCGCGGCAGGCCCTGCCCCGTCAGCGGTCATCGCTCCTGGTCGCCGCCACGCCAGCCCTGTGCTGCGCCACCATGCATGGCGCGGCACAGGCATTTGGCCGCGCCAGGGCAATAGGCGCGGCCAAAAGTGTTAGTTTTTTTTAAAAAAATTGGACGTGTTAGATTTAAAATTAGTTTCAAAAAAAGGTTAAAATTAAAAAAAATTCCACCGGAGCAGGCCGCTGCTTTGCATCTGAGCATCTCTCTTCTTTGAATCTTATTATATACACTAGTCCATCACGCGCGCCATCGCGCACGCCGACAAATCACCGATTAAGGCGCAAGTAAAAAATATGTTTAATATTTGGACGGAAACAATATTAGGAGTCTAATGTAGATACGTCATGCACAAAAACTTAAAGATTGGAGCTCTTTTTATATTTAATACGGTAAGACTATTCAAAAACAAAGAGTGATCTATGCTTGGATCAGTAGAACGACATCACTGTATCTCGGTGATGTAATAACCAATCTAAAATTTTTAGCTTTGGCGTCCACATATTTCGGTATGCATAGTTTTCCAAGGTTTTCTACTTTGTATTTTGGAATCAATAAATAGCAGACATATCTGACCTTGCAGAGTTTGGTGTTCTGTTATTGTCATAGGGAAAAGCAATCAAGTTTCAATCCAAAACTAAAATTAGAATTAGAAAGAAAACACAAAAATACCCTGATGCCTTTTAGCTCTATCTATTTCATTTGTCGCCGGTAGGACCATCCAGTTTAACCTGCACAAGGAAATCTCAATTCCAATTTATCTGTGTAATGTAACGACTAAGAATAACATGCCTAAGTGATCTGTTTATGAACGTCAAGAAGAGAAGAATGCAAGTACCTGCAAACTAACTGTGCATGCTCTTCATTCAAGTAGAGGGGTCAGTGCGCTCAAAGCCACCAAACTGATCTAATGTGGACCCGTGCCAGTCTGAATGTCACACACACCAAACTGGCATGGACATAGAAACCCTAGAGTATGAACCAATTAAATTGGAGGGGAAATCAGAGAAATCAAAACTGAAATTAGAGGAGGTCCGAGTACCTGCTAGTCTGAGGGAGCGGCTGCGTCTGGAGAAGTCACTGGGCTCAATAAAGGTCAGGGGGAGGGCTGAACCAATTAAATTTGAGGGGAAATGAGAGAAATCAAAATTGAAATTAGAGGAGGTCTGAGTACCTGCGAGGCAGAGGGAGTGCCTGCCTCTGGAGAAACCGCTGGGCTCAGTAAAGGTGTGTGTGTGTGTGGGGGGGGGGGGGACAGCCAGCTAGGGTTTCGTGGAAAGCAGGAGCAGACGCGGACCGACGGGAGGAGACAGCGTCGGGGGTGCAGTCACGAAAAACAACTAGAATAATGAAAAGGAGATGTCGCATTATACATTTTTAGTGGGCAGTGGGTAAAATATATCTTTTAAATACAAATGTTATACTGGCTATACAATATATTATGTCACTGCCATTCGGAGGCACAAACACCAACCATCGAAAAATTAGCGTCAAGGCTAACCTTTTTTCATGATGCCAGAACGTAGCAGGTAGCTTCCAATTTCTCTATTATCTTGGTGATGATCCTATGACTTAGGAAACCAAACCTGAAAAGTTGACACCAAATTAGGAAACAGAACCTTTTTTCATGCTGCTAGAATGTACGATTTATAGAAGGGGACAATGCTCCTTTCCAATTTAAAAGGCCATCACCTGGGGCTGTAGCGCGGCAAGCCAACAGGAAGCGGAGAATCGAAGGACATAGCAGGAGGATGAAATACAAATAACGGAGTAATGGTCGTGGCGTCGATGAAGTGAAGCCAAGCGCCAGCAATGTGGAGGAGTAAGACCTGGCGTCGATGAATCGAAGGTCAGCGCCGGCAGCAAGAATGGAATCTTGTTTGGTTCTGGCATTGCATCGAGCAGCTGAAAGGCATAGAAGGACCTAACAATTATTTAAACAGGGAAAAAAATTAAATGGAACCCAGATACCTTTGCATAGCAGTGTTGAGGCAAGACAAGCCTGGAAATCAAGAATTGGCCTCCATCAGCAAATCTACATGGCTCCACCGTCTCGATCTATTCGTCCTCCTGTTCTGTCCTAGGCATACACAGAGGCCAGAGAGAAGGAAGGGAAGAGGATAACAAAATATTATAGAGAAATATTACCTGCACAAATCTTGCGCAACCCTCAGCGCGGCTCACAGTGTAGCCTGGGCACACCTAGGTGAGACGTCGTAGCAGCAGGCAAAGGCGTATCTGGTGCACGACATGTTAGTCATGGAGAATCGCAAGCTAGGGTTTCATGAAGTAGAGGAGCAAACGCGGACCGACGTGAGGAGGCGGCACTGGGGGCTGGCACTCCCGTGACATCCAGCGCAGGTCGGCCACGGCGAGGCATGGACAGGGACGGCCACCGGCAGGGCCGACGCGCTGCAGTGTGCCGTAGGCCGGAGGTGCCGTGTCAGCGCGAGCGCGCCGCACGCCGAGGCTCTGCGGCGCCGAGGGCCGGCCGGTACGCGGCGACGTCTAGAGAGAGAGAGAGAGGAAGAGGGAGAGGGAGAGGAAGGCAGGGGCGCAGCCTAGCGGAAGCGGCGTTCGGGGCGACGAGCGAGGGAGAGAACGAGCGAGGAGAGGGACGGGATATTTTGAGAAGCTTCAGGAAGGTGAAGCAGAAGCCGGATATATATTTGGCTGACCAGATTCGAACGAGAAGCTAGAAACAAGCAGAGTCGAAGGCAAAGCAGGTGAAGAGAATCAGGAGGAGCCGCTTCCGATAAAATCCGATCGAAGAGATCTGGGCCTTCGACCGCTAGATCGGACGGCTGGGAGAATTTCGGGCGATGTGGATGGGCTGGTTGCTGGCCAAAGCTCCTGCTTTGATAATAAGAGATACACAGGATGTCATCACTCATCAGTTGTTCTTCTGTCCGTCTGTGAGGCGGCTTCCGTCTCCATCTCAATTCTCCTCTTCTATAGTGAATGAAGACATGAAATGCGGTACAGGCCGAGACGCAAGTATCTGTTCCCCACCCCACTGGCTAATTGCCTAACTTAACTGATAAGTATATTCTTCTTACCTGACTGGTGAGAGGTGACTTTGTACCAATAGAGAATCTGAAATGAACAAATTGGCACTCTGTAGATGAGTAATTACTCTCGGGCCTGGTATTCGTTTCCCTCTATTTTTCCACTGGAATTGAACTCACGGCTTTATAACCAAGCAGCTCTGGAGCATACAAAAGCTCCAGTATGATCATAATATCTACTCCATTCCGATTCGTAAGTTGTCCTGTTCGCTTGGTTAATAAGCCATGGCTTAAAGTGTTGCTGGCTGATTTGTTATGAGAGAAAAATACTGTTCGTTGGCTGAAAAAATACGGCTTATAAGCCAAGCGAACAAGACGTTACAAGTTTACAGTCAATACATCTAGATCACAGCTCCGTGCTCATCTAGATTAGTTAATTTTATCCTCAAACTACATCGTGGTTAGAGAACCACAATTAAACCTCATCAAAACATGATAAAAGAAATGCTGTTAAAAAGGCCTCTAGCCACCCAACTATGTGTAATAATCGGCTGCCGTTACAAGTTTACAGTCAATACATCTAGATCAATGCTAAAAAGCGGAGTAAGCAAGTACACAATATACAGGTATCTTTCTCCCTCATCAAGTTGAGGATGAACAAATTATTCCTCACTCCACTTGTGTCCAGCGCACCCGACGAACGCTACCATGCGCCCATCACATTAACAATCCACACAAGCACAACGACGCACAGGCACTACAACAAACACCAAGCATCACCAATGGCTTATTACCAGGAGGTGGACTACTGCTCGGAGGAGGTGAGGTCGGTGGCCCCGGCCGGCGGCTTCGGCCGCTACGGCGGCGGCGCGGCGTCCAGCAGCACGTCGTCAAGGAGAAGTTCGAGGAGGTCGACACGGTGTCGCGCACCGGCGGCCACCACCACGGTCACCACGGCCACGGCATCGTGGTGCGCGAGACCAGGGTCGAGGAGGACCTCAACACCTGCACCGGCGAGTTCCACGAGCGCAAGGAGAGCTTCGTCGCCAGGGCTAACTGAGCCGCCGGCCGCACGACCGTACCATGCACGCCCGTCCGTGCGTGCGTGCGTGCCTTATGTATGTACGTGCGTATATGATTGTGCAGGGTCATCGCACTTGGCTGGCGTGCACCCACGCAGCTTCTGTACGAATTACGACAATAAGCTCGTGACCTGAATAAAGCTTCTCCGTACTACCAACCTACGTTACCATGCACATTCTCTCAGAAAATAGAATACAGTTTTAAAATGTACAACCTCCGTCCTCGAAAAAAATACAACTATGGGTTGCGTGCCACCTAAAGTGACTAATTTTTTAGAAAATAGTATTCACATTTATGATTCTAAATTAATTTATTATAAAAATACATTTTGTAATTAATCTAATGATATTTATTTGATATTATAAATATTTATATTTTTTATCTATAATTGATCAAAGTTGATATACTAACACGTGACACTGTTTTAAAATTGCATTCTTTTGGGATGGAGGGAGTACTAAGTTAAACAATTGTAAGTTTTACCAAATTTATATAAAAAATATGCTAATATTTATCAGACTAAATAAGTCTTGTTAGATTCATCAGAAATATAATTTTTTATAATATACGTATTCAGAGTCATACATATTGATAATACCTTCTATAAACTTATTTAAACTTAAGATAGTTTGACTTTGATCAGATCTAGAATTGCATACTTATGAGACTGAGGTATATTATATATGTATCGGATACAAAGTTTGCAAGTCAACTAGATAGTACTTGGTTTGGGCTTTTGACGACGACATCCATCATTTTGCAGACCAACAAATGCTTGCTCGAGATGGACTGTATTTGGCCAAGCGCACTTTGGGTTGCCTTAGCGTTGGCAGACCAGTTACGACGCCTTCAAATATCGTAGAGATGAAGGAAGCTATAGATGACAAAAACAGAGTAAAAGGAAAAAAGATAAAGGAAAAATAGTAAAAGTTGTATTGAGTGATTGATTGGATACCTGAATCGACGTGACCTTTTATATTTACTAGCAAATTTGCTCGTACGTTGCAACGGATCTAATATGTATTATAATTGGAATTTAAACTATCACTGAACGTGAGTCGTTATAACTCCTATGAGCATGAGTTGTGAGTCTAGATTAAATACAAGACATGAAGAGTCATCGAACTCGTATGAACATGGGTCGTGAGCCCATATCACATACGGAATATGAAGACTGTAGCCGCGCATGGATGTGAATTCTTCTAACTCGTCTAGGTCATATACTGGGTACGAGGGTGTATGGAAATTTATAAAAGTACGGGAAAAACTCTTCGCTCTAAATATTTTAAAATCATAGTTATTGTGTAATCATGAATTTAGTTTTTTAATTTATGATATCATTTTTGGCTAAACAACTTAGCTAAAGTCTAAATATTAGATCTAGAAAAAAATTCATTTCAAAACTATCATAGCTTTCATGTCAGATCCAAACAAAAGTAGGTTTGTTTGGTTTACAGTATTCACGGAAAAAACAACATTACCTTTTGAGGTTCTAGTCCGTTTGAAGAGAAATAGATAGTAGACGTAGATGTGCAACAATTTTTCATGTATTCTGTTGTTAAGTCCATGTGATGCCACCGCTAATTCTATCGACCAAAAGGAACCTTTGGACTTGGAGAGTGGAGGAGGCCGATTTTTTTATTTTTTAGCCCTTTTATTTAAAGTTTCTCACAAATAGACCACTGGAGAAAATATTTCAGAATATGGATCCTTAGCTCGGCGCCATTGATGCTGGCACCGAGCTAACACGTCTCGGCGCCACCTGGGCTCGAAGCGAACGTGGAAGGTGATATGGCAGGAAGCTCGGCGCCAGTCACCCTAGCGCCGAGCCTTTATTTTAACCCTAGCCCAACCTTCCTACCCGAGCGTTCTTTTTCTTCTTTCTCCTCCCTCTCGGGTTTTTTCTCTCCCCACTTCACCCTACCTCACAAATCGGCATATTGGACCTTAGAAACTTTGATTTGATCCGTAGATCTTCGAGAGCAAGGTATCCTCGCTCCCCTCCTAGTTTTTTTTCACATCGATTCGGTATATATTAGTCGAATTTTTGAACTTAAGAATCGTCACCACTTAGGTTTTCATTCTATCCCTCAATATATGTATTATACAACCGTAGGATGATGCCAAGGTGTGGAAAAGCTAGCAAACCTAGGCGCATGTAGTTATGTTATGGATTCATTGTTGTGCATCAAATGGAAAACCCTAGGTTTATGGTTTAATGTTAATTGCTTTTGGTTCTTAGAACGAAATTGGTTGTATTGTAGTTATGGTTCGTATTGACAATTATTTATGATGTTTTGAGTTTTGTTTGTTAAATTACATCTGTTTTGTTGGATACAACAAATGTTTTGGGAGGAGTTTTGGCGAAAACGGGTCGTCCTCGAGAATTATACCCCGACGCGTCTAGCAAAGATACCCTCGTCCCTCCTGACCTCCCTATCCATAACTGTGACTGTGGTTTCCCAACCCATGTTTTTCAATCGAAACATCCGGACACAGCGACGCGTTGCTTCTACACATGCAGTCATTTTAATGTAAGAAATTATTTCCACTATCCTTTTTCTTTACTTGTGTAAGTATGCTACTAATATTTTGTTGGAATCTCGTTGTGTAGGACCATGATAGGTGCTTTTTCTTTCAGTGGATCGACGGTGCAGACAAGTTTGATCCTAGGTACCTCCTTTTCAACGATTGGTTTAGATGGAGACATTCACGTGAGCACTTCAAGCGGTGGGTTCCACCCCCCTAACCCTCTGCCAATAATGGTTAAGAAGAAGCACCTAGCCATAGTTAGATGACTCGAGGAACCTCCTATGTGCGATTGTGGAGATCGAGCTATGATAAATCCTGAGAATACGTTGGAGTTTGTGTGTCCAAACAAGCATGAAGTAAGTGCAAAGTGTATGTGTTGAAATGTTGAGCTATATGTGTTCATGTACTAATGTCTACTTATCTAGGTGTTTTCAATGGTGAAGTGTTATTTCAAAGAGTGGTTGTATGGTCCTAAGAACCAATGGCCGGAAGAACCGCGAAAGGTTAAGGAAAAGAAGAAAGAAAGGGTAATTTACAAAGCACCTACTATCATGTGTGAATGTGGTGTTAAATCCAACTATGGCCTAGTCCCTTCGGAGCTTGGAATAGACCATTATTGCGGCCATATGGTTGAGTATGATGAGGTTGGTTATTTTTGTGGTAAACATGAAATCGTATTTTGTTTCTTTTGCTAAGACATATATGATATAATTTTTCATTTGAACAGAGCACTATGAAATGCAGGTGGGAATGTTATGATGGTCAAGCTAAGTTCTTGGATGAAGTGAAGAAGAGGCAAGTAATTGCACGGAAGAGGGGATATGGACCTGACTACGTCAACCTATTCGTTAAACATCACAATGAAAAGATGTGTGAGTTTGCTAGACAACGCGGTATTTGTAACCCGATCGATGTTGGGCTTAACAAATGGGGATTGGAGAGACGAATGATGTTAGAGGAGGAGAGGATAAGGAATGAGGCAAGGGAGGAGACAAGAGTATAGATGCTGGTCTTGAATGAGCATGTTGTTGCATTATGTGCTAGTGAGTGCTTGAAAGCATTTTTTTCGTTGCCTAATTTTAAATGTAATATAATCGCATTCCTAACTGATTGCATTTTATACATGAAGGGATTGGTTGCAATGAGGAACATGCCGCAGAGCTGGCTCGTGCAAGGTATGAGGAGAAGAAGTTAGATGAGCATAGATCACAAGTTGGTCGCACCGTTCAATCACCAATTGTGTCGTCTGATGAGGGGGACGAGGATGAGGACGACATTGACAGACTGAGTGAGCTCATTGCTCTAGCAGAGGTGGGCTTGTAAGCACAGAAGACTAAGGACAATACTAGCAGACTGAGCGAGCTCATCGCTCTAGTAGAGGCGGGGTTGCAGATGGAGGAGGCTGAGGAAGACACTGGCAGACTAAGCGAGCTCATCGGTCTAACAGAGGTGGGCTTACAAGCGGAGGAGGATGGCGACGCGTTCTTCACTCAGGCCGCAGCGGCCGTAGATGAAGCGGAGGCCACTTACTATAGGCGACAGGCAAGTCAGAGCAATGTAGGTGAGCCTAGCCACAACAATAGGGTTGTAGTAGAGGACTGGTACTCGGATGATGAGTTGCTTACTCAGTATGTTTCAGACTGAGGATTTAGAAGTGCATTTGCCCCTATGTCTACTGTCGGCACATACTTCTAGTATTATTATGTTGTTTAATGTGGCATAGTATTAAACTTTTCATTATGTGCTTGTTTTCATTATTTATGGTCTCAATATTCTGCTTAATGTTATGGACGTATTGAAATGTGAACACGTGCTGTAAATAAAACCTAACGATGTACGACATTATATAATTCAACACACAAAACACATGGAATGACATGTGAGAACATGTACCGAACCTGGGTACAGAGTTTCCTTTGACTAAACCTAACATGCCTTAGGTAATTAAACCAAATAATAAACACATAGATGTGGCATGTGAATAAGATAAAGTCATCCTAGTAGTGTGGCCACATAGCAAATTGTGTTGCACCTTCTACTTAGTAGCCTCCCGTTGTTGTTGTTGGTGGTGGCGGGGTTGACGGGGGAGGCCCCTTGTTCTTGTGGTTAGGGCAGGTGCAATATAGATCATTGCAGAGTGCCTCCTATGAATCGGCACCATTGTTGTTGTCGTTCTATCCGTCATCCTTGTAACCGCTGCTAACTTCCCTTTCTAGATCAAAGATACGGTCCTACAGGTAGTAGATATACTCCTCATGTGGATAAATAGGTCAAGAATCGACCCACCTAGTGAACCCATAATTTTCTTCGGCCAAGGAAGATTATAATAAGTATGTCATGTAAGTTATATAGAAGAGGAACATATTGAAGAAACAAATAGTAATAGCAATTACCCATGCTCGTGGGCATTTGAAGAAACGACGACCTCCATCTATTCCCTCGGTGAACATCTGCACTAGGCAGTCCTCACCATGCATGCATTTTGGTCATTTTTCTTTCCTTTCATCGTATCCTCTCAGTGGTGTCTCTTTGGTGAAATCACTTTTTCTCTCAACTAGAAACCTCTCATAAACAGCTTCCTCAAAGAAATCGAGACCAAGAGGACCCTCCAACCTAATGATAGTTCTCTTCCCCTTTCCTCTCCCTCTGGACGACCCTCCAGACATTGGTACTACAATGAAAGAAAATGTTGAGGAGTGTTCTTCTTCCTTGTTGTGTGTGTGAATGAGAGGGAGTCAGTGGTTATTTATAGGTTGAGAGGAGGAATGGAGACCTCTCAATGTGCCATGTCAGCGATCCATGTGCCTCTTCACCTCAGCCCTTGGATCAAGCAGTCATAAGATGGATGGTGGAGATAGAGTGGAGTTGTGCTTTCTTGCATGCCAGTACTATATCTAATGGAGACGGGGATTCCGATCTTCCGTTAGGTGATGGTAACTATCGTTGTGGCGGAGAATGACACACCGATCCGGCTTCAGATCGAAAGATCGAACCCTACAATCTTAGCACCACAGCTCCTCTGGTTATCAACCAAGTCACGGACCAGGTTGACCTCGCCAAGAAGGCTAATCCCTGCCTGCGCAACAAGAACACAAGCAAGAACAAGAAAGAACGCAACCAAATTGCAGATGAAAGATTAATCTCACGAGTTGGGGTCTCACAAACCGAAGAACGGCGAAACTGTTTCTTGACAGAATAATCTAAGCAAAACCCAAACCCTAATGGAGGGGCGGTGGCTGTTTATGAAGACTCTAGGGTCGTGCAAGACCCCTGGACGCGCCCCTAATGGGCCCAAACTTGATACATGGTCCAACGGACCAAAAGACGGTGTCGCAGCACCCTGGCAGATTCTGGACGTTGACTTGTTTCGATGATTCCTGTTGATTCCGAATAGCTTTTGACGTGAAACCACTTGGATTGGCTTCCTTATCAAATGAGCTTTTCATCCATATGTGGATCATCAAAAACGGAGTCCGGATGCGTCCTGGGTGACCAGTTTAAGGCAGACTGGTCCTAGAGGCCGAGGCAGACTCAAATTCGTGTTGGACTGGGCCTCCAGCTTGTGTTGGACGTCCTTGCTGGTCATCATCACCTCCTCCACGGCCTCTTAGTCCCTCTTGACCCTCTCCAATGTTCCTAAGCAAGATAACATCATTAGGTAGTAGTCTATTCTCAAAAGTATGAAAAGGATCGTTTAAGAACGAGCTCACCTGTAAATTGAGTTGACGCATTCGAGCCCGGGTCATTGGACCTTGCATGACGGTTGGAGGATCAGCTGGTACATCCAAAGGAGTGATGTCCTCATCATCATCCCCCTCTTGAATTAGAGTCGTCCTCGACTCAAGCTCATCTTCTTCTCCCAAATAAGGTTTCAAATCTGTAATGTTAAATGTGGGACTAACTCCGAACTCGGGTGGCAATTCAAGTTTGTATGCATTATTATTTATTTTCTCAATAATCTTATAAGGACCAGCTGCTCTTGGCATTAATTTAGACTTACGTAGCTTAGGAAATCTATCTTTTCTTAAATGTAACCAAACCAAATCACCCGGTTCAAGTTTAATCTCTTTTCTACCTTTACTACCAGTAATTCTATACTTTTCATTCATGCTTTCAATATTTGCTTTAGTTGTTTCATGCAACTTACGAATAAAATCAACACGCTCTCTAGCATCACTATGTATTCTCTCAGTGGTAGGTAAAGGCAAAAGATTAATAGGAGCACGGGGGTTAAAACCATACACTATCTGAAAAGGACTTATCTTGGTGGTGGAATGTTCCGCCCTGTTATATGCAAACTCCACATGCGGCAAACACTCTTCCCACATCTTCAAATTGCGCTTCAAAATGGCTCTCAATATGGTGGACAATGTTCGATTCACAACCTCAGTTTGCCCATCAGTTTGGGGATGACATGTTGTAGAAAACAGCAGGTTGGTCCCTAATTTATTCCACAATGTGCGCCAAAAATGACTCAAGAATTTTACATCACGATCTGAAACAATAGTAGAAGGCATACCATGCAAGCGAACAATTTCTTGAAAAAAAAGGTCAGCAATATGAACAGCATCGTCGCTCTTATGACAAGGAATAAAATGTGTCATCTTAGAAAAATGATCAACCACCACAAAAATACTATCCCTCCCCCTCTTAGTCCTTGGCAATCCCAACATAAAATCCATAGATATATCTGCCCAAGGAGTAGAAGAAACAGGAAGAGGCATATACAAACCATGTGGGTTTAATCGCGACTTAGCTTTTTAACATGTGGTACACCGAGCCATGTACCGCTCCACATCATGCCTCATCCTAGGTCAAACGAAGTGTGTGGATAGCACCTCCTCCGTCTTCTTGGCACAAAAATGTCCCATCAATCTGCCTCCATGTGCATAGACAGTTAGCTCTAAACAAAAGACGAACGGAACCAACTAGAATGCATAGATAGTTAGCTCTAAACAAAAACCCATCGCAGATCATAAACTTATTCCATGTGCGTCCCTCTCTACAATTAAGCAACACATCCTTAAAATCAGGATCAAGCGCATATTGTTCTTTAATGGATTGAAGACCAAAAATCCAGCAATCAAGTTGAGACAACAATGTATATCTTCTAGACAAAGCATCAGTAATCACATTATCCTTCCCTTTCTTGTGTTTGATAATATAAGGAAAAGACTCAATAAATTCAACCCATTTAGCATGCCTACGATTCAGATTATTTTGAGAGCGAAGATACTTAAGCGATTCATGATCAGAATGAATAACAAATTCTTTAGGCCACAAATAATGACGCCACATCTCTAAAGAACAGACAAGTGCATACAATTCTTTATCATACGTAGAATAATTAAGAACAGGACCATGTAATTTTTCACTAAAGTAAGCAACAGGTTTACCATCTTGCATCAAAACACCACCAATGCCAACTCCACTAGCATCACATTCTAGCTCAAAAGTCTTACCAAAATTTGGAAGTTGTAGCAATGGTACGTGTGTAAGCTTGTCCTTCAAAGTGTCAAAGGACTCCTCATGTGCCTCTCCCCAATGAAACACCACTCCTTTCTTCGTCAACTCATGCAATGGGACAGTAATGGTGCTGAAATCTTTGACGAAGCGGCGGTAGAATCCTGCAAGACCAAGAAAACTCCTCACCTGTGTGACAGTTTGGGGAACCGACCAGCTCTTTATGGCTTCAATTTTCATCTCGTCCACCTCAATTCCTTGTGGAGTTACAACATAGCCAAGAAAAGAAACTCGATCCATGCAAAAGATGCACTTCTCAAGGTTACCAAATAAACGTGCATCACGTAAGGCATTAAAAACAGCACGTAAGTGATCCATATGTTCATCAAAAGACTTGCTGTAAATTAATATATCATCAAAGTAAACTACCACAAAATGACCAATAAAAACTCTTAAAACCTCATTCATTAAGCGCATGAAAGTGCTAGGTGCATTTGTCAGACCAAAAGACATAACTAACCACTCATACAACCTGAATTTGGTTTTAAATGCAGTTTTCCATTTATCTCCAAGTTTCATTCTAATCTGGTGGTAGCCACTTCGCAAGTCAATCTTAGTAAAAATTATAGAACCACACAACTCATCAAGCATGTCGTCTAGCCTAGGAATAGGATGACGATACCGAATAGTAATATTATTGATGGCTCTACAATCAACACACATACGCCAACTTCCATCTTTCTTAGGAACCAAAAGTATAGAAACGACACAAGGACTAAGGCTTTCACGTACATACCCGTAGTCCAAAAGGTCTTGGACTTGCCGCTGAATTTCCTTAGTCTCCTTAGGATTGGTTCGATATGCAGCTCGGTTGGGCAAGGTCGCTCTCGGAATCAAATCGATTTGATGCTCTATCCCTCTCATAGGTGGCAGCCCTGGGGGTATCTCAGCTGGAAAAATGTCCTCATACTCCTGCAAAAGGTTAGTGATAGCAGGAGGTACCGAGTTAACAATATCATCAAGTGAAAATATAGCTCATTTGCATACCAAAGCATAGCAAATATCATCATCAGAAATTTCAGCAAAGTCACATTTTGTTGCAAGCATAACACCACCCTTCAATTTAATCCCCTCAGCCTTAGAAATAGATGTAGACTTATCCTTTTTAGGTGGGAAAATAGAATTAGCAACTTGCTGATTTTCAGATTGAATATCATTCAAACTAGCAGCGCGTTCTCTATCAGCTTGTACAATTTGAGCAGGGGTCAAAGGTACCAAAGTAATTTTCTTTCCTTTATGCACAAAAGTGTATTTATTACTTCTACCATGGTGTGTAGCATCATTATCATGTTCCCAAGGACGACCCAATAAAAGTGAACAAGCTTGTATAGGTACCACATCACAATCAACAGAATCAGCATAAGAACCAATGGAAAATGAAACTCTGTAAGTTTGTGTTACCTTTGCTTTACTAGAATCATTTAGCCACTGAATATGATATGGACGTGGGTGTGGGCGTATGGTCAAGCTAAGCTTCTTGACCAAATCAGAACTCACCAAATTGTTGCAGCTACCTCCATTAATAATAACACGTGCTCGATGGTCACTGATGACGAAGAAAATCTAGAACAAGTTATGACGTTGTAGCTTCTCAGGCTACTGGACTTGTGAGCTGAGCACCCGCTGTACAATAATACTCCTATAGGACGCCGTGGCCTCGTCACCAAGGACTTTGCCGTCCTCCTCATCTGCATCTTGGTCTTCTTCATCCTCAATGTCAGAGATGCTGATGTAACCATCTTCTGTAGTAATATATGCCTGCTAACTTGGGCAGTCCTTCTGCACATGGCCAATGCCTGCTAACTTGGTAGGCACCTACAAAGAATTTTTACCTAAATCTGAAGGTCGTGCGGGAGGTGTCTTAGGTGTAGCGGAAACTCTAGAGGCTGTTGGTCGCTTGCTCGCTGGTGGAGGCGTCCAAAAATTGGTTGGCTTGGTTAGCCCTGAAGATGGTGTCGAGCGTGGCGTGTATGTGCTGGTGCTGACCTTGCTCTTACCCTGTTGTTCACGCCCCTACAATTCCTTTTCTGCAAGCATAGCAAACTGAAACAACTGGTTGACAGTGTTAAATTCTTTATAATCAACAATGTCCTGAATGTCACGCCTCAAACCAGAATAAAAACGATAAATGGCATCTTCGTTTCCCTCTACAACACTACAACGCATCAATCCCTTTTGGAGCTCACCATAGTAATCCTGTACAGATTTATCTCCTTGTTCTAAACGCATCAATTTCTTACGCAAGTCTCTATGATAAGAAGGAGGAACAAAACGATCACGCATAGCTACCTTAAGTTCTTCCCATGTACCAGGTAAAGCATCCTGTGCAGCTAGCCCATTCCACCAAATAATGGCAAAATCCTTAAACTCACTAGTAGCTTGTCTAACTCTATGCTGCTCAGGTACAAGGTGGGCACTAAACTTTTGTTCTACTGTCATCTCCCAATTAAGATATCCCTCAGCATCATAATGACCCGAAAAAGATGGTATTGTGAACTTAATCTTAGCATAAGGATCATCGGGCACACGGTGATTATTACCTTGACGGTGGTGGTGGTGGTGGTGGACACCACCCATACCTGTCGTGTTGCGGCGAAGACGTTGCCGTAATCTCTCTTGTCGGATAGCTGCTCGACCTATGTTTCCAGCAGCATCATGCACCGTGTCTTGACCATCGGTGTTGCTGCCGGAAACGTCGTTGTTGCCCGCCACAAAGGTTTCCAACTCAGTAACCTTGTCGGTTAGCGTGGAAATTCGCTTGTCCAATCTCTCCATGCTATTGCCAATGTTGAGTTCAATGAGTGCGTCAATGACGGCCTTCCTGACGGCCTCATTCATCCTTTTTTGGGCATCCTCTACAACAACTTGTAGTTGCTCTTGGCTGACACACTCACTGAAACCCTTAGGATTGTTATCTGCAGTCTATTCACCCCTTGCCATTGAAAACACAAAAATAGGAACAAACAGGTGAAAGTTATCCCTACCAAATGACTACGTGGTTGTAGTGGTGTCACTTCTCACAGCAAGTGGAAGTGTTTTACCAAGCTCTTACCAAGTTCTTACCAATGCAAGCAGTGGGCGGTACAACCGGCGGCTGGTTTGTGATACCTGTGAGGTAGTGGTACCGAGATTGTAAGGCCCTTTGTCTGTACTGATCTGAAGAATTTGTGGAGCTTGGAAGGCAAACAAAGAGTAATATGTATATCTGGCACACAAGTCAGTAATAGAAAGTAATGCTGAATTATAGTCCAAAGTACTTGTTCTCGTTGCTGGTCTAAAGTGCTGCAAGTATCAGGTTGTGACAAAAGTATGGTGGATAGCAAGGTGATAGGTATGAGAAAAACAAGTATGGTGGATGGAAACAGCAACACAAACAAGGAAGCAGACAGCACACACAAACATAGCTCACTTTGGGCTTCTCTATGTGCTCCTCTAGATTTTGTTCCTCTTTTGCTCCTCTCTTTTTTTCTATTTTTTTGGGCTGTCATTGTTTTTTTGGGAAATTTTGACTTTTTTATTTTATTTTTTTGATATTTTTCCTTTACTTAGGAGCACAAAAGCAGTAACCACAGAAAATATGAGCTCAAACAAGTGTAAGACGTGGCCTGTGGAATTTTCAGAAAACTAGATGAAAATCGACAAAAACTTTGTGACCACGAAACGAGGATCTTGTGATCACTTTTTGGCCAATCTAAAAATTCCAGGTCTCGGCAAAGCCGGGGATGGACGGATCCGAAATTTTTTTTTGATCGATTTGCATATATGGAACGTCAAAAACGGAGTTCGTATGCGAAAACTGGACCAGTTTTAAGAATTGGCTCCGAATTAGAGGACAAAACGGGAACAATGTGTGCAAAATTGGTCACAACAGCCAAGATTTGATGGAAACGACAGGGGAAAACACACGAACTGGACTCTAACATGACCTAACCAGCAATAAGACCTCAACTAGGACACAAACTCAATACGACAGACTCTGAAACTGAAATATGCAAAGGCTTTGGCGCGAAAGGTTCTAGGATAGGAAAAACGAGTATGGCACTGGACTATGGGACGAATACGAAACACTCAAACTAGGGAATAAAAAGTGAACCTGACGGTATGCCTTAGCTCTGATTACCACTTAATGGAGACGGGGATCCCGATCTTCCATCAGGTGATGGTAACTATCGTTGTGGCGAAGAATGACACACCGATCCGGCTTCAGATCGAAAGATCGAACCCTGCAATCTTAGCACCACAGCTCCTCTGGTTATCAACCAAGTCACAGACCAGGTTGACCTCGCCAAGAAGGCTTATCCCTGCCTGCGCAACAAAGAACACAAGCAAGAACAAGAAAGAACATAACCAAATTGCAGATGAAAGATTAATCTCACGAGTTGGGGTCTCACAAACCGAAGAACGGCGAAACTGTTTCTTGACAGAATAATCCAAGCAAAACCCAAACCCTAATGAAGGGGCAACGGCTGTTTATGAAGACTCTAGGGTCGTGCAAGACCCCTGGACGCGCCCCTAATGGGCCCAAACTCGATACATGGTCCAACGGACCAAAAGACGGTGTCGCAGCACCATGACAGATTCTAGACGCTGACTTGTTTCAACGATTCCCGTTGATTCCGAATAGCTTTTGATGTGAAACCACTTGGATTGGCTTCCTTATCAAATTTTCTTTCCATCCATATGTGGATCATCGAAAACAGAGTCCGGATGCGTCCTAGGCGACTAGTTTAAGGCAGACTGGTCTTGGAGGCCGAGGCAGACTCGAATTCGTGTTGGACTGGGCCTCCGGCTTGTGTTGGACGTCCTTACTGGTCATCATCACCTCCTCCATGTCCTCTTAGTCCCTCTTGACCCTCTCCAATGTTCCTAAGCAAGATAACATCATTAGGTAGTAGTCTATTCTCAAAAGTATGAAAAGAATCACTTAAGAACGAGCTCACCTGTAAATTGAGTTGACGCATTCGAGCCCGGGTCATTGGACCTTGCATGACGGTTGGAGGATCAGCTGGTACATCCAAAGGAGTGATGTCCTCATCAATATCAGTGAAGTGATAAATCGCTGTTGTCCTTGTATCTGAAAAGTATATTTTTATTGTCTGAAAAGCATAGATTCGTTCACTGTTGCTTGGTAACCCTAGATTCATCTACAAAGCGTATGTACGATACGTTTGGATTATACACATTCTAATAAATTTATATTTAATCTATGTACTACATTTATGCCTTTTTAGCAGTGTAGTATGATTAATGATTTATGAAAAAAATTCACAAGAGTTTCCCTTATTTTAGGAGCAACCACAGTTACAAACAGAGACATCATTATATATTCCCAACATTTAATCATCTAAGGAGCAAAATGCAACCACAGCGAACATAACAACCAACATAATATGTCCTGCATAGTCCAAATAGTCTACAATGTCCATACAGTCTCAAATAGTTATAGAAAAGTAAATACAAAATTCATAATAGTGCATACTAACAACTACCACATCCCTCACTGCCTCCTACTCTTGCTCTTACCCTTGTGACCGAGAGCGCTCGTACCTAGAGTGTAAGGGTCACGCAGACGGCGTCGTCCAGTGCCTGGAGGCGGTGTAGGATGGGTCACGCAGACGGCGTCGCCTAGTGCCTAGAGGCGGTGTAGGATGAGTCGAGGGAGAGTCATGGAGCTGAGAGGGGCCAAGCTCCTCGTGCCTCTTGTCCATGTCGTCGTCGTCTTCCTCGTCCTCGTACTCGTCCCCTGTAGCTGCTTGGCTAGAGGAACCCAAGCCTTCTAACATATTATAAGGGTGATACGGCTCGAAGGTGGCACTAACTAAAATAGATAACTCCTAATGTCGGTCCAAGAACGCCTAATGTACTGTTGTGCAACTTAATGTAGAAAAATAAGGCAATTGGCTTACCACTCTATCCAAGATCAGTCCTGCCTCCACCTGCCTTCCTGCACGAGTCGATTGGTCATACGCCATGTCTTCATCGTCGGAGGACTCGATGTCGGCGTAGTCATCTTTTGTCCACTGTACCCTCAGCCTACAATATGTTGCACGCTGGTACCAAGCTTGGTACCGCCTAAACTCATGGTTTGTGTGTGGCTCGTTGTTGTCGTCTACGTTATCGTGCATCTCCTCCCATTGCTCAATGAAGGACTGGTGGTGCTTCTCCCAGTCAAAAATCTTCTTGTTCTTCTGACGATCCAACCTGCACGTATATCATCATTACTTGAATCCATGTACATGTCACTATATTAATAGAAATGGACCATCACGAGACATTTGAAATATCAAAACACTTACTTGTGTAAGTCAACGCCAGTCGAGAACTGAGTCGTAGGCCAAAGCTGTCTCACTCTAAATTGGCGTGCAACCCTATCTGATAGGTGAAACTCGATAGCATAGAAGCAGATTAGAGGGCACCTCATCCTATAGAAGTCATCGTGAACCCACAAACGTTGCTCAACTAGAAAGGAAGTGTGCCCTCTCCACCATACGGCTCCCACTCCACCTGCAACATGTCCAAACAAGATGTACGCTCGATCTAACCTCATGTATGGAACCTTGACCTGGTCCCAAAGGTACGCCCATGTCGACTGCTGACTTGGAGGCTGACCATGGAACCACTCACGACGAGTGAGAACCTCTGGACGACCAACTAGAAGACGAGCCCACATCCACAGCTATAACAGGTACACACATCCACCAAGTGATATGTTGGACGAAGACCGACGACACCCCTCACACAGCTGTCAGTATAGAAAACACAAGACTACAGAGCCCCAGCTATAGTGACCCACCTGGTCCCAGTCATTAAGGCAGTGGACCCACATCTAGGACGCACTATCACCTATGGCGTCGGGGAAGAGAACGTAGGCAAATAGGTGTATGATCCACGCCCTGCAGTAGTACCCAACTGTCTCCTCATCTACCTCCTTGGGGCACTTTGCGAACTCTTCCCATAGCTAGGAGATGAGAACTCCAGAAGTGCCAACCCCTTGCTCGCCAAGTTCACGCCCAAGGAAAGCCTCCACTCGTGCTCTCTAGCCCTCTGACCTACACTGCACGGTGACTGGGTTACCATGAATCCTTAGGCTTAGCATCTTCTGATAGTCCTAGAGCATGACTGTCATCTCCTCGAAAGGTAGGTGGAAGTTGTGAGTCTTCGGCCGCCACCTATATTTAAGACAAAGCAAGATTACTTGTCAAAAAATCAATCGCATGAACAAATGGCCATGAATGGAGGCAATGATTCAATTTAATACCTGTGAACCAACGCAGTTATGGCCGTTGAGTTGAACTTGGGCAACCCACGACAAACCTAAAAAAAGATGACATCTAGGCCAGCTCTTTGTAGGAAAGAAGTGTACCTGTCATCGTACCGCATGTCCAAGAACCCACTATGGGTTCTAGGACAAAGGAGCGGAAGGTCCTGCATCGAATAAAACATAGTCTCCTGTTACTTCACGAACACATGTACGTTCACCAAATTTTGAACAAAACTTATAGATTATTACCTGCCCCAGCGCTATGAGACGTCCTCGGTGGGTTGCCTCGTACGTCGGGTCGAGCAGGTGGAATTACGCCATCCTACAAAAAAAGTGAATGAGTTAGAATTTCAATATACAATGAAACATGAACTTAGAAATATATAAGTAATTGATACAAATACAAGCATAAATTGAGACATGCATAATTAATTAAATGAATATAACAAATATAAAATAATAAAATCAACCAATAGTCGCATCTCACTAATCTGTCAATGTCAACTTCGTGAATTGTGGCCAAGTCTACCGCACTTGCTGCACTCGTACTACTCGGGGTCAGTAACAAATGGAGTTCCTCTCCCATGCCTCGTTCTTCTGGGTATCTAATCCATAACCATCTTGTGCCTCGTCCTCTGCGTTGATCCATGCTTGTTCCAACGGTAAGCTAGATCCGCAATGTACTTCGGCCCATCATATGGAGGCCACTCTCTAGGGCCCCAGAAAGGCACAAAGCGAGGGCTCCATGTGTGCACAAGCATGTCGACACTGAACTCGTGAGGTATCCTCCTCTCGATATTATAGTTGCGATGCCTAGCTGCTGCCACCAAATGAGAACAGAGAAAGTGGTACTGCCTTGGTTTACCATAAGTGCATTTGAAATCTTGTAGGGCAACCACATGGATCCTCGACTCTCGAACCTCACCGTCGGACATTGTACCACCCCTATGCTCAACCTAATAAGTCCCTATGGCATGGTCAAAGCATGTAACCTCATGTGTGCCAGCCCTTTCTTTTGCCTTCTCTAGGTGTGCCTTTGGTTTTGGAGCCCATATCTCTCCATCACTCTGCAACTGCAATGCATGGGCGTGTCTATCGTTCAAACCAGGCAACAAGCTTATAGAAGGTGAATTAAACGATTGCATTCACGGACATACCACGTATCCCCAATAGCAACTTATTGAATGACTCCGCCATGTTGCTGCACTGAAACTCGTACCTCCATCCACCGGTGTCATGAGCTCTCATCCATTTCTCCAAATCCCTCATCAAACCTGTCAGCCATTGTCTACCTTCTGCATTTGATGCAGTTCTGACCTGCTCCAACTTTTTTTGAAAGTACTTGTCCTCAAGCTATCGAGCAGCCTCCTAGAATAGATCAAAGTTACCCTTCACACCATCCTTCCGGAGTAGATTCTCGGCAAGGTGCCGAGTAAGCCAACGATGGTGCAAAGGTGCATACCCCTCTATCTGCTCTCACACGACATTAAGTATGCCCAAGTGCCTATCAGATATGACGCCAGCCTCCCTGCCAGGCCCAACCACGTGTATCCAAACTAGCCTCAAGAACCATCCCCAACTGTCATTGTTCTCCTTCTCAATCAAAGCAAATGCCAAAGGAACCAACTTATTGTTCGCATCATAAGATATGGCTATAAGAAGTGTGCCCTGGTATTTGCCAATCAAGAATGTACCATCAATGGAGAAGATGAGACGACAGTGCCTAAAGACCTCGACACACAGAGGGAAGCACCAGAACATACGGAAGAATATCTGCCTCCCATCCTTCCATGCATTTGGTTTTGGGATGTACTCATAATGCATGCCTGGATTCACTGCTTTGATTGCATTGAAAAGAACTAGCAGCTGCTCATACCCATCCTCCCAGTCCCCATTTATCATCTTCCATGCTCGCTGCTTAGCCCTCCATGCTTTACCATAAGTTATCACATAACCTCCATAAAATGCCTCAACAGTCCTGATAATTGTCCTCACCTTCATGTTGGGTTCTCCCTGTAAAATTCTCATCAACCGCTTGGCAATGAGGGTAGATATCAACTATCGATGCCTCAGTGTCAGCTCATGGTCAGCACAATTGTGTGGCTCGACAACTTTTGTAATCTTTCATTTTTTGGTGACCTATTGCTTCCTTGCATAAACCCTCCATGGGCACCATTCCTTGTCACACACAACTGTGTAATGACGCTCCACATATGAATGCAATACCTTTTAAGGTCTCTTTTGTATCACTGCAAAATCCTACAACCACCTCTTCAATGCAGGGAGGTCATTGAACATCCTCCCATTCTCAATTACCATGTTAGGACCGGCCTTAGGAGCTTCTAAGAGCTCATCATCACGTCCTTCTACAAACGCCTGATCAGAATGAGCAAGATCGCTGAACTCGTGAACTCTAGAATCACGGCGACCGAGAAAGATACGCCTCAGCATCTCAACATCACTCTCTATCAGCTCTCCAACATGGCGATCATCATTAGAATCAAGAGCCCTAGCCATCTCATATGGCTCTGAATCATGCATAATTTCAACACTATTGGAGCCACAGAATCCATCTCCAAAGTGCACTTGCGCAGCAATAGAGGGCATATCCACATTCTCAGGAATGTCTCCTACAACATAAGTAGAGAAATGAGAAAAGAATAAAAGAAATAGATGTAAGGAACGTGGTAAGCTCCCAAAAACCATGTGGTTAAGACACTTACTCGGATGATTCTGTATCAAATGGATCTCATGAGGAGGATCTGCCACAGAAACATGAGTCTGACAACCATCTCCAACTACCGCATTGGGGGCAGATTGAGCATCGGGAACCGTAGGTGCAATCTCCACATGCATATAAGGTTTTAGAATGGGAGGGTCGATGTGTGCCTGCTGATCCATTGGTGGGGAAAACCCATGAGGGGTGGGATCAACTAACACCCGACGCACAACCACGTCCAAACATTGCAACTGGCTCTTCATAGCCGATCTCACATAGTTCTCCCACTGATCCGCACAACCAATTGAGATCATTCGCCTGAGGATATTGGGAGGAGAACCTAGGTGCAGTACACCATCAACTACAATGCCATAATCTCCAAGGCAATGCAGCTCCTCCCGAGCCCTTGCAACCATCTCACTAAATGAAGGCCTATCATTGAATAGCACAGGCACGCTTTGCATGTCAACAAACTCAACATATCCATAGCGATCACTTTCAACGGTGCCTCCATAATATATGGTCACTAGACTGTCCATCTAGTTCAAACACGTAACAAAACACATGTCCTTTAGTCCAAATTAGACGATGGATAGTACCTAACAAATACTTTCTAACTACAAACTAAGTAAATAAGATAATAACTACGTATATATATACAATGTACTCACTAAATAGCTAGATCATATTTAGTTAACTAAATATGTAACTACATATCTAAGTAGCTATCTAACTATATCTATGTACCTATGTATCTATGTTTCTATCTATCTACATATATATCTCACTAGATCACTAACTAAATCAACTACTTGAGTCATCACATTAACTAGTAAATAACAAATGCCAACTAAGTAGGTACATTGCATATTCATAATTTTTACCTTTCCAACGACTGATCCACGGACGTCGATGGAGTCACAGCGGACGACGGGCGTGGGTCAGGTCGACGATCTGGACCGGTGGTGGCACGGCTGGCCGCTGCAGGTGGCGGGGCTGGCGGTGGAGGCACATGCACGGGCGACGGCGGGCGCGGGATGCCCGGGGCTCCACGTGGCGAGTCTGGCTCGACGGGCGCAGGAGGCACGGCGGCTGCGACCGAGGCCGACGGTGGAGGGCGACAAGGCAGGGAGAGGCTAAGGCGAGGAGAGGGCGCGGCGCGGGCGCAGGAACCGGCGAGGGGACCGGGGCACGGTGGCGGCGACGCGGGGGCGACGTGGCCGCGGGGCGTGGTGCTCCTGCACGGCCTCGGGGCATGGGCCATCTGCGGTGGCGTGGCGTGGGGCGGCCTTGGGGCGGCCGCAGTGGCGCTCAGTGGGCTCGGGGCGTGGGGCGTCTGCGGTGGCGCGGCACGACGTGCGCGGGCGACGGCGGCGGTGGCGAAGCTTAGCTCTGCTCTGCTAGGGCGAGAGAGGGAGAGGAAGAGCCGAGGAAGAGAGGGGCGGGGCCCATAGGTAATAAAGGCTCAACGCCAGTCACTCTGGCGCCAAGCTCAGCGCCAGGGTGACTGGTACCGAACTTCCTGCCTTGTCACCTTCCACGTTCGCTTCGAGCCTAGGAGCTCGGCGCCAGGGACGCTGGCGCCGAGACGTGTTAGCTCGGCGCCAGCATCAATGGCGCCGAGCTAAGGGTCCATATTCTGAAATCTTTCCTCCAGGGGTCTATTTGTGAGAAAAATTAAAAAAGGACTAAAAGTAAAAAAATTCAGTGGAGGAGAGTGGTGACCACCTTCATTCGATAGCTAGCAGCCAGTAGATCCCGCTCGCGTGTGCGTAGCCCATCTCCCGAACCTTTTCACGTCGTAGGAGCGTGCACAGTACACCTAGATCGACCATAGATATCTCCTTCCCCCTTGTCTCCCTCTTCTCGTGTCGATGGGGAAGGGCGGCAGAGTCGCGGAGCCTCGCCGCGGAGTCCACAGGGTGTCGGGGTTGTAGTGCGGCCCGTGCTTCTCGCAGTACACCGCCACCACGCGGAGATGCTGGCGTTGGCGCCCTCGACGGGGACGTCGCCCTCCGCGTAGCCGCCCTCCATCATCTGGAGGAGCGTCATCGACATCCGTGCCATGGAGCGTGATAGGCGCACCCCCGTGCCGCACTCCGCCACCGGTAGTATGTCACTGCCGACCTCGACACCTTCCCCTTCCGCCGCGTGCTGCTCCTGCTTCGTCACCGCCGCGTCGGTGGCCGGGGAGCCATGGATTTGGGGAGTTGGGGTTTCACGATAAGTCTGTGGGAAGAAGAGGAACGGGGCCGCGAGGGTTTATAAGGAGCCTAGATTTTCTTGCTGCGGCGTGGTTAGAGCTCGTTCTGGTTGGTCCCAACTCCCGAGTCTCCGACCCGATCGGCTATCTCATGGGGCGGAGACTCAAGACGGTTGGAGTATTTGATTCCAATCCAATTCTAACTCGACCAACACGGCAGCTCCGACAACTCGGACGAGTCGATGTCTTAGTTTGGACGAAAAATTTCGTGGCGGAAATTTTCTCTCTTTATTACTAGGGATAGATAAGGTGGGAGATCTATCTCCAAGTTTGAGTCGAAATTCATTAAGATTTGCAACTAAAAGTGACTCAAACTCGATCTGAACTGTCAAAAACATCCCGTATATACACAGTACCCGGATCCCTAATTTTGAGAAGAAAATTTCTGGAGACTGTAATTCCCTCATTTCGACTCTAAATTAGTCGTTCCACAAATGCATTTAAGAGAACCGGACCATCCGGTATTTAGTACTAGATCACCCTTTTTTTTCAGATTGCATAAAATTATCAATTTTGGTTATAAACAGACACCAAATAAAACAATAAATTTAAGAGAAACGTTCAGTTTTCAAATGAATTTATACGAGAAAAAAAGGAGTATCCTGGTTCATTAGATACGAATACAAGGAGCGTACATTTACATCGATGCCACATGAAGACAATCTCAGTTGGTGTATGCAATCCTTTATCCAGATGCTCTGCATATCTTCTCAGAATGTCATCACATCGTGAAGGAATTTTGATTCTTTTTGTGTCCCATGAGCCGTTCGC